>NC_073745.1:295047751-295347751 GCF_029784135.1 Toxorhynchites rutilus septentrionalis | reverse complement strand
AACCGCTGATGAACGGTGTCACCAAGAGCCTGTTTGTGCACACAAACGGTATTGGTGCGTTAGCTTCGTTAAAGATTCTCTCTAAGGCCAAAAAGGAATCCACCGGAGAGAACAATGGTACCACTAAGAAGGTGACCAAGATACCACCAGCATCGAAAAGGGTTGAGACACTGAAGACAGCTGCCACACACACACGCGCGCTACTTTTTTCGTTTGGTAGTCATTGAGTCAACATTGATTGCCGACGGGCGTCGAGGATTGATTTTGAGTTCGCTACATACAAGTTATTTGACGAAGTTGTGTACAAAGTGAACGACAATCCTGCTTTGCTAGCCGTGTCTTGCACCACGCGCATATTAATCATGACAGAGATAAAATTTCAAGCAGGTACCCGTTTTTGTAGATATTTGTAATTTCAATAATTTGTTGTTGTTGTCTTGAATAATAGAGGCTTAAAACATCTTCAGCTCATTCGACTCTATCAATAGATCGCTTGCAAGGCATATAATTCGTAAATATTTCTCGACAAAGAGGTATTGAGGCTCAAAACCTTGTGCCTTCAACGCAACGCTTTCATTTTCGGATTCCCCGAAATATTAATTCATCCATCCATCGACAACTGATTCAGATTCAACTTCAATCAAATGATCACTAAACCAACGATAGTCCTACGTCAACCTTGCGGTTATACTACAGACATAACCCACTTCCTTTTTTTGCATTCTTTATTTATTTCCATTTCTTGTGTTTCACTTATTGTACTATCATCTTTAACATTGCACATTTTTCATTTCGCACCTTTCACGTTTTTCATCTTTTACCATTAACATGTTTTGCATTTTGTATTTTATTTTACTTATTTTTTTAATTCTTTATTCGAGAGGCTTTCGCCTGTTTTTTTTGTATTTTACTTTTTCTGCACTTTGGTTAATTTTTCGATTTACACTTTTAGTAATTAATATTTTTTCGGATTTTCCTTTTTTTAATTCCACAATTCTTTCATTTTGCCTGTTTCATTTTTTTTGCGTTTAACACATCATTTCCGATTCCACTTTTTAATTTGCCCATTCTCAAATAACATATTGTACATAGCTTACACAATTTAAACATCTCACGCATTCTACATTGCATTTACATATCCTTTTTTTTATTTTTTCGTGAATCGATTGCTTATTTCGGGAACATAGTGAGGGTACAAATTAAAAAGATGAATATCCGTCGCGTTATAAAAAATGTACAATTTTTAGCACAATTTTTATTTTTTTCCCAAAATATATTTTTTATTAAGGCACATGTGGCGTTAGCCTGACGGGGCCGGGAGTCCAATATTTTGACAATTTTTGTCTTACAACTATGTTAGTAATATGTAACCGATTACTCGCGGTTGGCTCGAGGTTAGTATTACAAGTGTTCTCATAATTGGTATGTTGCAGTCTTCGATGCTCTGTACGTGTGCCCGATACGGGATACTTCCTATTGGGATGCAGCTGACCATTAATCAGCAACGCCCCCCTAGTCTGTACCCCATATCTAGCGTGGTGCGTCTTTCTCGCCTCGCGGAATCCAGGATAGAATGGTCACTAGCCGGCGCAATCATCAGCTCGTGGAGAGTTGTCATGAGCGGTACAACCTTTGGCTCTTGTTGAATGATCAGTGGACTGCACAACCTTTGGCCCGTGTGTCTGTAAAGAGTGTGTGTATGTATTGCCGCGACTAAGTAATAGTTTATCGATCGGATAGGAGGGATATGAAACGGGGACACAACGAAGGAAACATCATTAAACGTTGACATCGGCGTTTCTGAGGAACAGGTATAGATGAAGCAGAAGATCAGGATCCCGGCTACCTAAGATATCCCGGACGGGGATATCCGATTGTCTGCCTTGTGCTCTCAGTGCTCTAGAGAGCTGAGAGCGAGCAGCATGGAACCGGATACACGACCAGACAACATGCTCGATGTCGTGGTAGCCATCGCCACAATCACAAAGATTGTTTGCTGCGAGCCCAATGCGATAGAGATGCGCGTTTAGGTTGTAGTGATTGGACATGAGCCGAGATATCACGCGAATGATATCACGACCTACATTCAATCCCTTAAACCAAGCACTCGTCGAAACCTTAGGGATAATCGTGTGTAACCAACGACCGAACTCGTCTTCACTCCACATGCGCTGCCAACTAACGAGTGTGTCCTGACGAGGAATGTGAAATAATTCATTATAGGCAATTTGCCTTTCAAAAAGTGTGCCTTCTGAAGCGCCCACCTTAGCTAGCGAGTCCGCTTTCTCATTCCCCGGAATCGAGCAATGAGAGGGAACCCATGCTAAGGTAATCTTGAATAATTTTTCGACCAAAACACTCAATAGATGTCTTATTCTTGTTAGGAAATAAGATGAGCGTTTATCAACTTTCATTGAGCGGATTGCCTCTATTGAGCTGAGACTGTCTGAAAAAATAAAATAATGGTCGATGGGCAGTGTTTCAATGATCCCTAGAGCATAGTATATCGCACACATTACTGCGACATACACAGAACAAGGATCTATGAGTTTGAAAGAGGCACTGGAATTTTCATTGAAGATGCCGAAGCCAGTGGACCCGTTTATGAATGAACCGTCAGTAAAGAACATTTTATCAGATCCAACTTTCCCATATTTTTCCGAAAATATCGACGGAATAACATTGGAGCGTAGGTGATCTGGTATTCCATGAATTTTTGGTCACATGGACAGATCAAAAATGACAGAGGAATTGCAAAAATATGGGAAGCAAACTTGGTTGGAGATGCGTGGTGAAGGGTGCACGTCGTGGGTAAGGTACTCATGGTATAAAGACATAAAACTTGACTGAGGAGTAGTAGATTTTCGAAGTTATCAATCACCAATGGATTCATGCTCTTGCAACGGATGAGAAATCTGTAGGATAATTCTGTGAACCGAAGAGTAAGCGGGAGTAATCCTGCCAAGACTTCGAGACTCATCGTATGTGTCGAATGCAAACACCCCATGGCTATACGCATACAACGATATTGTATCCTCTCCAGCTTGAGAATATGAATCCTGCCAGCTGATCGGAAACAAAAACTGCCATATTCTAACACTGACAATATCGTTGTTTTGTACAACTGAATGAGGTCTGCAAGTTGTCTCAGCGTGCAGTCTCTAGTTAGACAATCATCCATATCATTGACGTAAAAACTGTACAAGAGGGGGCTTAGGCAGGAGCCTTGCGGTAGGCCCATAAAACTGTAACGAGAAAATTTTGAGTTGCCATGAGAGAAATTCATGTGCTTTTCTGACAGTAAATTGTACAGGAAATTATTCAGAATTGGTGAAAGTCCACGATTATGAAGCTTCTCTGAGAGAATTTCCATGGAAACTGAATCAAATACCCCTTTGATATCGAGAAAAACGGAAGCCATTTGTTCTTTGCGAGCAAATGCGATTTGGATTTCAGAAGATAGCAGCGCGAGACATTCGTCCCTTTACCTCGGCGGAAGCCAAACTGCGTATTTGACAGCAAATTGTTCGTTTCGACCCACTTGTCCAAACGAAGTAGAATCATTTTCTCTAACAATTTGCGAATACAAGATAACATTGCAATCGGCCTATACGAGTTGTGATCGCAAGCCGGCTTGTTGGGTTTTCGTATGGCTATCACTCTCACTTGTCTCCAGTCATGCGGGACAATATTCAGCTCCAGAAACTTGTTGAACAAGTTCAGCAAACGCTGTTTTGTCAAGTCGGGAAGATTCTTCAACAAGTTGAATTTAATCTTGTCAGACCCCGGAGCTGAATTGTTACATGAGAGGAGGGCAATTGAGAATTCTACCATCGAAAAATTCTCATAATCGCATTGGAGCGGAATATCGCGTACGACGCTTTGTGCAGGAACAGAATCGGGACAAACCTTCCTTGCAAATTTGAAAATCCAACGGTCAGAGTATTCCTCACTTTCATTGGTATGGTTCCAGCCACGCATTCTCCTAGCCGTATTCCAAAGAGTACTCATAGCTGTCTCCCTTGACAAACCATTGACGAATTTCCGCCAATATCCACGCTTTTTTGCTTTAATCAGACCTTTTAGTTTGGCTTCTAGAGTTTGGTACTTCCGAAACCATTTCACTAATCCAGTTTTCCTGAATTTTTTGAAAGCGGATGATTTTTCAAGGTAGACAAGGTAGGTAGGTTTGAACACTCCCTGTCCCACCAAAGTGATGGAGGACGACGTCGGAAAGTGGTAGCCGGCACACGTTTCTTTTGAGCTTGAAGTGCGCTTTCGTAAATCAAACTTGATATAAAATTATACTCTTCAAGGGGAGGAAGTTCATGCATCGAAATGATTGCTTCAGATATTAATTCTGCAAATTTTCTCCAGTCAATATTCTTCGTGAGGTCATACGCAATATCGACTGACTCACTAGATTTTGATTCATTGGCGATTGATAAAATTATTGGTAGGTGATCACTACCGTGGGGATCTTGGATTACCTTCCATGTGCAATCCAGGGATAATGAAGAAGAGCAGAGAGATATGTCTAGCATGCTTGCCCGTGCAGAAGGGTTGGCTATCCTAGTTGCTTCCCCAGTATTTAAAACTGTCATGTTGAAGTTGTCGCACAGATCATAAATCAACGTGGCACGGTTGTCATCGTAGAGTGACCCCCATGCTGTTCCATGGGAGTTGAAGTCACCTAAGATTAACCGCGGCTCCGGCAATGCCTCGATAATATCAAAGAACTGATGGCGGCCTACCGTAGTCCTGGGAGGAATATATATCGAAGCAATGCAGAGTTCTTTGCCATTGATTTGTATCTGGCAAGCGACAACTTCAATGCCTGTAATCGATGGGATAGTGACTCTATAGAAGGAGTGACGTTTTTTGATCCCCAATAGTACGCCACCAAACGAGTCGTTACGATCTAGGCGAATAATGTTGAAATCGTGAAAATTCAGCTCGTCGGCTGAAGAAAGCCATGTTTCACAGAGAGAAAATACATCACAGTTAGAGCTGTGAACTAAAAATTTCAACTGATCTAGTTTGGGAATAATGCTTCTGCAATTCCACTGTATTACAGTGGTCAAATCCTTGACCTCTTGCACTGAATCAGGCATCGAGGGAAATGAACGCTGCCAAAAAACCACATTTTTCTTTCAAAAATGTTCTCACAATCGGAAGCAAACATAATACTATGCTTTTAAGAGGGTCGTTTATATTTAAAGCATTTAAAATGTTATCCACAAGGTCTGAAAGCGCAAGCAGGCCAGGTAGTGGCTGTTGCTTCGACCGCGAAAATGGAACAGACGTGTTCGTTGTTGTTCCGGGAAGTGCTGAGGACCCCTGGTTGGTAGCATGACCACGTAAACCGGGAGGTACTTGCTTCGGCCTATTCTCAGCACGTTCAGTTCGAGGCTTCATTCCAACTTGGGAAGTTTCGGTATTCTTTCTGGGGAGTGATGGAAAAGAAGTAATTTTTCTTTTCCTGATGGCACCCTGCGATGTACCGGAACATCCGGCATTGGGATCGTCAGCAACAGGCTCGTCGTTCTGCAGAATGGAGTAGGGATTGTCCTGTGTCGTTGGCACGGAACTCTTAAGCATTTCTGCAAAAGTCCGCTTGGAACGTTCCTTTAAGGAACGCTTGAGTTTTTCCCCTCGTTGTTTGTACACCGGGCATTGAATAAGATCATGAGGAGTCCCGCCGCAATGAAGACACTTGTGCTCTTTCGCGCAAGGATTCTCATCATGGCTCTCTCCACAATCTGCGCAACGATTTTTATTGCAACAATAGGCGGCCGTGTGACCGAGTTGCATACATTTGTTGCATTTCATTACCCGGGGTACAAACAATCGAACAGGTAAACGAAGTGCCCCTATTGCAACGTAATTTGGAAGGGCGGAACCCTCAAAAGTCACACGAAAAGAGTTTGTCCGATTGAGAATTCTTTTGTCATTTTTATGTGACACAGATTTCAGTCGATCGCATGCAAGAATCTTCACAGTTTTTAGTGTGGAGTTCTTGAAGCGACCGACACCATCGATTATCTCTTTTCGGGTCAAACCCTTTTCGGTTATTACGCCGTCTATTTCGACGTTGCAACAGGGTACGTATACACGATACTCAATGGCAAAGAGGTCGCAGCGCGTTATTTTGTTCGCTTGGGTCCTGCTTGAGACGACAACTCGTAGTTTGTCTGGCCCCATCCGTGTAATTTCGGTAACGTCAGAAAAATGTTGAGTTAGTTCCTTCGAGATGCGAATGACATTGAGAGGTTTGGATTTTCGTCTAAAGTACACAATGAATGGGCCTTTGGAGCCTTCAGGGTATTCTTTAGGACGAAAATCCTGTTTCTCGTCGATTTCCTCATCTTCGGAACTATCAACTTCGTAAACAGAATTTTCTACCTCAATTTCTGCTTCATCCTCCTGCTCTTCAGGAGGAGGTTCGGTATCAGAAATATTCATTTGCGTCAACGGGGGGTCCTTTCCGCCCTCAGCCATATTAGAAAAATCGGCCAACTGTTCGATATGAACAGAATATAATAATTATCAAAATTAATAAGTAAAAAAAATATTATAAGGTTATGCTGCGGATATTTATATTAATTTATTTTATTTATATAAAATTCTAAAATGAAAAAAAGTTCCAATAAAATTTCAACGGTAATGTAACCAAGAAAAAATAGACACCCCTAATGCCAACGTTTGCCGATTTGGTAAACACACAGATGAACAATGGTGTAAATCGAGCACAGATGGTAGAAGGAATGATAGGAGGACAAAAGAAAAATAAGCTTATACTTGCCGCTGCTGTGTGGCGTGTGTGATGAATCTGTCTGAATTGTATCCTCTGCGTCTCGGTCGCGCACCACTTTGAGCTTCGCTCTACTCGCAAGCGCAACCGATGAAAAAAAAACACAATTTTTGGCATCGAAAGATAGTTTTCTCCAAGAAGGCAGATCCGAATCTTTAACAGATTTTTCTGTTTCGGACAGCTCCTGGAATCAGATGTCGTCGGGATCTGGTATGTAAGACAGCCAAAGGACTGCCATGAAGTGTAGAAGCGTGTTAAGAGGCTGGTCTGATTTTTTTAAAATTGCGTTCATCCACAACGAACCAAGTGTAACGTGTTCTGAAATAATTTATTTTCATTTATTGAGATATTATTTTGTCAAAAACAGCAAAAATGAGTCAACATACATACCATTCATGAAATTAGTCCAGAACCGTTCAGAATACTAATGTGTTGTGTAAGGATATTATGTTAATAGTTAGCATGTACATGTGGTTCGCTCTGGCTGCAAAGAGAGCGAAGTTTAGCGTGTCTAGGCAGCAACGAAATTTAGTTTTTTTCATTTTCGTAAAGGTTCTGAATCAGAAATTGACGAAGAAGTGTGCTTACAGCATGAAAGGGAGTATTATGTTTGACATCTTGTTTGGAACACGTGGGCGATAAAATGATTGATCAGACACGGTCAATTATTGGGAGCCCAAACTCCAAATAAAAATATAAAAAATAAAAAAATATAAATAAAATCTGCAATAAACTGTTCACGCAAAATTATCCGTTCGTATGAAACTTTGTCAGTAAATATTCTTCGTCAAAATTTTTAAAAAACATTTTTCAACTGTTAAGAAGAGCGTCCAGCATCAAAAATGAGGAAGTGGACCTATTACATTTTAGAATCAATCGCATTATTTTGTTCTGCAAGCACTGTAACCTCGATATTTGTGTGTCATTGGCTAAAAATAGAATGTAAGAACAAAAGTCTACATGAGGAGAGATGATTGATTTGTGCAGTAGTATTTTGCTGTGAATGGTCAAATAGTTTTTCAACCGGCATAATATTTCATACTTTTTGGCAATTTTCTTGATGACATTGTCAATGTGAGTGTTGAACTTGAGTTTGTATCAACAATCACGCCAAGATATTTAATGTTCCGAACGCGATCAATAGTCTTATCATCAATTACACTAGAGACGTTTTCATTGGAGCGATTTCGCGATCAACGTCTTGATTTAGACATCATCAGTGGCAGCACGAAATTTCCGAATTATTTAATATGTTTTCTTCAATAAATAAAAGCCGCCAAATTGCAAGAAATATATTTACTGATTTTTGTCACTCCAATCGTTTCCAATATCTGTCTCTTTCTTTCTTTCTTTCAGATTTTCGGTAAGCACAAATCAAGCAAAGGTTATGTAGAGTTCATATATGCAGACAATTGTAAGCGATATAAAAAGAAACGAATCAATAAATCCACACAGAATAATTCTGAGTCTGAATCCGACGCTAGACTAGTTGTCTTTTCTAGTTGCAGCACCGGATAATCAAATAAATGGTGTATTTAATAAGCTGTGGTTTGGTGTAATTAATAAGTTGTATTGTGGCAGAGAAGTTGTATTGTAAAATCTCACAAATTCTACATAATTTAAACAATCTATACAATTATCGTATTTGAAGTATTTCACCACTTTTGCACATTATACACGCTGCACTTTCAACATTTCAAATCCTGTTTTCGGGTTCATAATTCAAATGCCACATTCAAATATTGCATTGTTGGTTTTGGATATGTTTGAAGAATTACATCGTTAAACTCTTTGATAATGATTTGGTGGCCCTGAAAAGGGCAATTTTGTTTCGTTGTTGGGTATTGTTTGTTCACTCCACCAGTGTTTACCGAGTGATGATGACAGAAGTATGGTTAACTGTTGTTGGGTGGTGCGTATCAGATAGAAGTTGCCGAAATGGTATGAAATATGATGAAAACCACCCTCTGTGACCCTAGACGAGATGCCTTCTGTGTTATGTATTGATGAAATAAAAAAAAAAAACCCCAATGTGATATAAGATAATTACCAATACCGAACACAATTATCAATTTTTCATCATTTTCTCATGATAACTTGTTACTTCAATATAGAGAAAACATATTTGAAATGGAAAAGGTAATTTTCTTTTAAAATTTTTACTTTCTGAGTGTTTATTCAACTCAATGCAAGTTTTAACTGGATTAACAATACCAGATACTATATGTAGAGCATACGGAAAATCACTTTTTTTAATATTTCTTCATTTTTCCAATTTTCCTCGACGTATAAACTTTCCGTGGGTGAAAATGAACATAACAAAACAGACAGCTTAAATCGAACGACCGGTTCTCGAGCGGGAACACACCTTGGTTTTTATTAATGAAAATTGAAATAAATCGTATCGTAATAAAAATATATCAAGTCAAATTTAACACAACTGTTACCATATACAATTTTACACCTACACTTGTGCTAAATTTTTTACAATACGCGATTGGTTATTAAATGAAATTTCGCGAAGTAACCAACGTTTAAGTTCCAAATTCAAATTTTATTTGCTAGAATTAATCGTATCACTCGCCCTACTTGCAATATAGAAAAGGCCCCCGACTTGCATATATTTGGTTAGGTTATGTTTATGTATTAAAGCGACTTTAAACTTTTCAGTTCATTCGTCGCCAGCCTTGAGAAAGGCCCTTGGAAAAACTTTACTCTAGTCCTGCATTACACCTCCACCCTCGCTGCCTTGAGAAAGGCACTCGATGCCTCGTTGTTCAGCTCGTCCAGCAACGATGTTGTTCAGTCGGTGTCCACACAAAGAATGATATATATTTGCAATGTCGAGTTCACTTGGGCACCTTGGTTTTGATGTCTCTGTTAGGGAACACTTTTCGATGGGAACAAAAGTTCCCCCTACTTTCATGTATTAGCAATGTCGATTTCCCCCAGGCAGCTTGGTTTTGATGTCTCTGTTAGGGAACCTCCGCATGTGTCGTCCATTCCGACCAATCAAAAGAGGGTATTTCCGTTAGAATAGGAGTTAATAATATATAATTTTATATAATTTATATATATATATATATATATATATATATATATATATATATATATATATATATATATATATATATAATTTTTTTCAATATAAAAAATTGTTATTGAGCGCCCAAATCGATTGACGCAAAAAATTCATCAATCCATCATTAAATGACTGAGCAATAAGCGTGTTAAATTGGACAATTTTCACGATGTGCTCGATTTTCGATTTTCAATTTGTACCCCAATATGTTCCCGAAAGACGTAATCCTACGTCAAAAACATGACTGGTGCTGAAGACATGCTTGAGCGATCAAATTATGATCCCACGCTCATCCAACGCATAGTTATTTTGAAGGCGATCATATCAAATTTAGATGATAATTAATACATTTTCATTAAAAACACAAATTCCCGCTATATATTTGACAGAATGTGCATCGCAGACTTTTGATTCAATCATAAAATACACTATATTGATTATACTACATGTCCCGGGATTTTTCAACAGAAGGCACCACTAAAAGTGAACAAGAATCATTTCGAGAGGTTCATCTGTCACTAGCTTATGTGTGAAGCTTCATGACATTTCGTTCATTTGTTCACAAACTACAGTTGTTTAAGTGTCACTAGATGAGCTTTCGTATAGAAAATGGAAAAAGAGGATTATCGTATTTTGATCAAACATTGTTAAGTTTTTACGAAGTTTGAATGAGCCATGATCTTATTGTAACTTCGTCTACATCAATTTTATATTTTGTCTTTTTCAAGCATAAGAAAAACAATACGCTTGAATGAGGTGGAAAACAGTTGCGTCATAGTTTGGATGATCAATGAGTGCTTGGCGCTGTACAGTATGAGAAGAATCAGTTATGATTTGGTCAAAAAAAACAAGCCTATTTCGGGATATTTGGTGTTAGAAAATATGTGATGAAACAATACATCTTCTCGTAGACGAATCACTCGGCCGGCACTAGGGATTGTTAACCGGTTTTACCGTTACCGGTTTTAACGGTAATACCGGGTCATTTTTCATTATCGAATTACCGGTAATTTTACAATCAATAACCGGTAATTTCGGTAAGTTAATTTTTACAATAATATTTGCCTTTATGCCGCTTCAAAATATTACTCGAGAATCAAAATAAAATCCTGTTGGGTGGTAGTGAAATGATCGCTGGTTCTGTCAATACTCCGTTTCGAATTTATCGTAGGTTTATTACAAAAAATCCTGTTGGGTTCAAATATATTAATTTGAAGGCTTATCCATGTCGTAGGTGAGCTTACTTCAGTGATCACTACCAGTCAACTGTTGTTTTTAAATGTTTGTCGTAATCGTGCTCTGTACGTTCAATATTTGTCTACTAAGGTTAGATATGATAGGGTATAATTCATAAATACTTAATCTCCGAACCTTGAACTTAAAAACTCTACAGATTGGGAACAGATCCTTTAATTTTGTCTGTATTAGGTTTGAAGTCCAAGGTTCTGATTTGCTTTTTGTTCACGTACTAGTTAAGTAAATAATTCAAATTTTGTTGGCTGAGTTTCAACTTCTAGTAGTTTGTAGCTAACTTTAGGGCACAAACGATCGCGAAATAATATCCGAAAGCATTAAATTATTGATAATTTGCATGTACTCAGGAGGTTAATCATATGGAAACAATGATCCTTTTTTTCTAAACAATGACAATTCATTCCAACCAAGATAGATAGCAAACAATAGATGCTGTTGTTAACCTTCCCCGATCTGTAAACAATCCTCCGTGCGTGCGATGGGTGTGAGTGGGTTCAGTCGATCACATCGAAGTCATGGAGCGCGTGGGGCTGAACGGGCTAGTAAAGTAGCGCAACCAACAGATTGAAAAAAACACAACTGGGAGTGCTGTGCCGATTCTAGGACCTCCGAGCTTCAGCTTCAGAGCTGCTCGATCTGAAGACGAGACACAGGATAAGCTTCAGCGATGAAGAACAGACAGCGATAAAAGAATTGGTTGGTGACCTCCAAACAGTTCTCATCACTGTTGATATGGCGGAAGAACTGCACCCTTTATGTCGGATTGCAATTTATGTTAGAACAGCTATCGGAGCAACTATCAGAAATTTCGAAGCAGCTGCTTGGAGCCCTGAAGGAAAGGATAAACATCTTGTTCACAGATTTAACAGATAAACAGATTTGTTCGCGTATATGAACAATCATTCTGCTCGTGGTCGTGACTAGGATTGGGCGATCTTGGATCGATTTATAGAAGATCATTCTTTTCCATTTCGATTTTTTGGATCGATTCTATGTACTCGAAAACATCGCGAAAATCGATCTTTTTCTTCCGATTTTCTTGATCTCAGAAGAACTTTTTGTAGATTTGTTTTTCAGTGTAGCACGGACGGAATTCATGGGATGTTTGCTAGCTGAGTTCTGAACAAATACCAGTTGTTGAATTTCTAGTAATAATTTTCAATAACTTATTTTAATTAATTCCATGACGTTTGAAGTGCCCTGGAAAATACAATTTTTCTGTGCTTAAATTTTTTTTGTGGCCTTCATAATGAGTAACAAAATTAAATGTCTTTGATGTTTGAATAGAAATATAAAATTGGTATTTCCTGTTTAAAGAAAAGACGGCTCTCATATAGAATAAATAAAGAAATTGTAAAAAATACGTTTGTTTTTTTCAAAGATCGATTCTTTGGTAACGATTTAATCAGTGGATCGATCCCTACGCCATTGAAAAAATCGTTTCGTCAAGATCGATGTTTTTCTAAAGAGCGCCCAATCCTAGTCGTGACACAATTAATTTTGACTTAGGCGTCTTCTATCAAAAGTCACGGAATGCATTGATCAAGCAGGCATTTGAAATCGTTCGTGACTTCAGACTTCAGTAGCTGGACAACAAGAAGGAAAAAATCCATTGGACGATGTAGAACCTGCAGAATAGATGAGCATCAAGAGAAAACTTGAACGATAATGGTAAAATGTAAAAATGTAAAATCAGAAAACGATAAAATTAACATTATTTGTGTCCCTAAGTAGTAGTAAAACTACTAAGTAGCAAAAACTTGAAAAATGTTTTCTTGGAAACTAATTATTATCAATAAAATTCGTTTCTTCAAGAAAATGATTTATTTCAAAGTATTTTTTCATCGGTAATTTACCGGTTTCACCGGTAGAGAAATTTTCATTACCGAATAACCGGTTATTGAAATTTTGGCACGGTAATGAAATGCCTAGCCGGCACTTATATAACATTCCAAGAGTTCTGGGTGTGATCTCTCCATGAATCCTGTTTACGTTTGTCAAATTCTACGGTTTCACAATTTTGGAACAGGAAACACAACGTTCTTTTTCAACATTAATCTTTCGGTGACTTCCATCTGACACAACCTTTCTGAAACAGAATGAATCGTGACTTAAAATTTCACCACTGAAAAATATAATTTTGAGATCAATATGCCGTCAGTACATTCCAGACTCGACCACTAGGAGCGTCACAGCAAAATGAGCAGTGCGACCAGATTTTATGTATTTTTGACGTAGGATTACGTCTTTCGGGAACATATTGGGGTACAAATTGAAAATCGAAAATCGAGCACATCGTGAAAATTGTCCAATTTCAAACGCTTATTGCTCAGTCATTTCATGATGGATTGATGAAATTTTTTCGTCAATCGATTTTGATACTCCATAACAATTTTTTATATTGAAGAAAATAATATATGTCTTGAAACTAACTATCGAAAAATTGGAAAATCTCAACCCCTATCCTAACGGGAATACCAACTTCTGATTGGTCGAAATTAGCGACACATGCGGCGAATCCCTAACAGAGACATCAAAACCAAGCTGCCCGGGGGAAATCGGCATTGAAAATATATGAAAGTAGGGGGAACTTTTGTCCTACCGAAATATGTTCCCTTACAGAGATATCAAAACCTAGCTACCTGGGGAAAATTGACATTGCAAATACATAAAAGTAGGGACAACTTTTGCTCCCACAGAAATATGTTCTCTTACAGAGACAAAACCAAGCTGCCTGGGGGAAATCGACATTGAAAATTCATAAAAGTAGCTACCCAAACTCCTACCCAAAATGTACACTTCACGGTGGAAACGTGTAGATATCTAAACCAAGGTTCCCGGGGAAAATCGGCATTTCAAATATATGCAAGTCGGGGGCATTTTTATATTGCAAGTAAGGTGAGTGATACGATTAATTCTAGCAAATAAAATTTTAATTTGGAACTTTAATGTTGGTTGCTTTGTGAAATTTCATATCAATGACCGATCGTGTATTGTGAAAAAATTAGCACAAGTATAAGTGTAAAATTGTATATGGTAGCAGTTGTGTTAAAAATGACTTGATATTTGAAACGATTTATTTCAATTTTCATAAATAGAATCCAAGGTGTGCTCGAGGTTTAAGCTGTCTGTTTTGTTGTGTTAATTTTCATCCAAGGAAAGTTTATACGGCGAGAAAAATTGGAAAAGTGAAGAAATATTAGAAAAAGTGATTTCCCATATGCTTTACATATAGTATTAGTTGTTGTTAGTCCAAATAAAATTCGCATTGGGTTGAAGAATCACTCAGAAAGTAAAAATTATATAAAAAAATTACCATTTCCATTTCAAATATGTTTTCTTTATATTAAAGTAACATGTTTTTACGGATGAGATAAATTGATAATTGTGTTTGGTTTTGGTAATTATCTTTTATTACATTGGAGTTTTTCTTTAGTTCATCCATATATAATACAGGAGGCATCTCGTCTAGGATCACAGAGGGCGGTTTTCATCATATCTCGTTTTACTTCGGTATCTTTTATTTGATACGCACCATCTAACTACTGTTTACCATCCTTCTATCAGCATTACTCGGCAATTACTGGTGGAGTGAACAAACAATATCCAACAACTTAACAAAACGGCCCTTTTCAGAGCCACCAAATCATTATCAAAGAGTTTAACGATGTAATTCTTCAAACATATCCAAAATCAACAAATAGCCTAACGGAATCCTACGTCAACTATGCGGTCGTGTCTCGGACACAACCCTCCCGTGACTTTTTTGACGTGGGACTACGTCTAACCGGAGTATATGGGGGGTAAAATGAAAACCTAAACACAGAACATGCAGGAAAAAATGAAAGATTCCGAATGCTTATCACTCGAACATTTCTTACTGGATCGGGAAGATGTTTGCATCAATTGATAGGGAATATTTCTACGCTTCTATCGCAATTAATTAAATGTTATTTTTCATGAGATACACTATTGAATAACTGTAAAATGTTAAGCGTTATCTAAACGCCCTTACTGCCTCATTTTGATTGGCCCGATCTACGGTTTCCCTAACACAGCCATCAAAACCAAGCAGCCTCGGGGAAATCGGCATTGCAAATACGTGAAAGCATGGGAGCTTTTGTTCTCACCGAAATATGTTCCCTAACACAGACTTCAAAACCAAGCAGCGTTGGAGAGATCGGCATTGCAAATACATGAAAGTCGGGGGTATTTTTGTTCCGACTGAAATGTGTTTTCCTAACACAGACTTTAGAACCAAGGTGTCTGGGAAATTGACATTACAAATTCATGCAAGTCAGGGGCATTTTTGTTCCGACTGAAATGTGTTTGCCTAGCACAGACTTCAAAACCAAGATGTCAGGGTAAATCGGCTCTGCAAATAAATGCAAACTGCGAGTACTTTTGTACTCGCTTGCCTTTGTGCAAACTAGAATATGTTTCCTTAACACGGTCTTCCGGGGGTACTTCTGCACTCGTATGTTTTTTTTTGCACTCCGAAAAGTGTTTTCCTAACACGGATTACAAAAGCGGGTACGAATACCACGCTTTGGCTCGGTTATTCAAGCTTGCTTTGAAGGATATGCCTTCATATCTTCTGCTCTCTGAATTACTACGTATACCATTTGATGATTAGGCAAGATGTTGATAACCAATAGCTGCGATGACGTCTATTGATTAAACAATATGCGTTCGACGTACATGTCAAAATCGAAACTGAGTGCTTGAAGTTCATCAAATCAAGCAAATTCGCGATTCGAGAAGTACATACACCTGAGAGATGCAAACATCAGAAGGAAACGTAAAATAAAATAATCATTTATAATAATTCTTCCGTTCACATATTTTTTCCTCGGCATCATACGAAATGTAAAAGGATTCACTAAATTTACTTGTAACGAAGAACATCAAACTATCACAACGCATGAATTGACCTTATATATAATTATACAATCTTTTTATTCACAAAGCAAATATATTGAATTCAATTGAATTCGGGAATAGTTTCATTCAACCAAAAATTTAATTGTTGCAAACAAATGATTGCTACGCTAAGGTAGTCCCACGTCAACCTTGCGGTTATATCATAGATGTAACCCACTCATTTTTTTTTTTTTATCCAAAATATATATTTTATTAAGGCTCATATGGCGTCAGCCTAACGGGGCCGGGAGTTCAATATTTTGACAATGTTTGCTTACAACTATGTTAGTAATATGTAACCGATTACTCGCGGTTGACTCGAGGTTAGTATTACAAGTGTTCTCATAATTGGTATGTCGCAGTTTTCGATGCTCTGTACGTGTGCCCGACACGGGATACTTCCTATTGGGATGCAGCTGACCATTAATCAGCAACGCCTCCCTAGTCTGTACCCCATATCTAGCGTGGTGCGTCTTTCTCGACTCGAGGAATCCAGGATAGAATGGTCACTAGCCGGCGCAATCATCAGCTCGTGTAGAGTTGTCATGAGCGATACAACCTTTGGCTCTTGTTGAATGATCAGTGGACTGCACAACCTTCGGCCCGTGCATCTGTAAAGAGTGTGTGTAGACTTTTTTCTTCTAATTAGCGATAGTGAGCCAGCCTGATTTAATAATCTATCCGAATAAAAAGTATCTCCTAGTCATTTAAACGTCCGCCGACGCAATCCAATCCGACAATCCTTTCTGTCTTCTCTTATTACCCCGCGCTACCACGCGTATCGGCCAGCCGGCCATGAACCGAAAAAAAAGGAACAGAAACCAAATGCCCCGCTCAACCCTTATCAGAGTCCCGTCGCAAATTCATTACTGTCGATTAAGCGAGCAGCCGCAACGAGGATAGAGCGCTAGAGTGCGCTGGTTGGCACGCGGTTAATCTTTACTTTTCATCGGAAGAAACCTCGCTTCGCCGAAATTAAGCTTTCCGGTTGCCCGCGGCTTGTTCGGAACCGCGGGCTGCGGGAGCGTTCCGCTGGAGTGAGTAAGCAAATTGCAACAGCATCCATTTGTATAACCCCTTCTCCCCACACACTCACACAGGGAATGTGAGACGGGGAGCGAAAATAAAATTTAACCAACGTGGTGAAAGGGAGTGGGGGCGCGGAGTGTCGGAGTGGAGTGTTGAAAAATTATCTCGCGGAAAATTGCGATATCTCTGTGAAATGAAAGACCGGTTCACCGAGAAGCAGGGGGCCAGCTAATTAATGTTATCCTAATGAAGCATTCCACGGCAGATTATGATGACGGTCCGCTCGTTTTTCCCGGCTTAAATGTTTCCATTTTGTTGTGTTGCATTCTTGTTTGATGATAATCAGCAAATGTAATTTGGGCAAATTCAACAGCGCGAAACAGAGCTTCAGTCGTCCGTAACTACTCGTGCCGAAGAGATCCGCGAATCCGCGAACCTGCAGCTTTGGCGAAACCTCCGAAGAATTTAGCAAATGTAAATTTCCTCATCACAATAAACTTCCTGCTGCTGTTGCTGCTACTGTTACGGCCAACAACCTATCAAGCGTTTTTATGCAGCAACATAAAATCGCTCAGCCCGGGAAACGGAGGAAGGCTCGCTGCGGAAGCAGTGCAAACTTGGACCAATTGAGCCAAGCTTCGCATGAGGCTCACACAATGAATAAATAAGTACACTTTTAAAATACCGTGTTCTTTCTCGGTAAGAATTTATGGTCGGCTTCCGCAATAAAAACTGCATATTAAAGCGCGTGCCACGAAGACTCTGGCCTCGAAAAGTCCCTGACAATGTGCCGTTCGTTGTGTAAGCGAGTGCCGCTGGTTTTCACTCCTTTTTTGATTCGGGGGAAATGTGGAAAAAGTAAAGGGTAAACACACAGTCCTTGGCCCAGGGGCGTAATGACGGCATTCCACGAAAAGTGAGTTACTAAGCTGTGACGGTAATAGAGTTGCTTTTCGCGGAGGGACACCCAAATCTGGAAGTTACTCTTTCCATCATGGTTGTAATTTCCAAAATTTTGGAGAGCACGAATCGAGAGAACAAAAAAGTTTAGGTTTTAAAAACCTTGAAGGTTTTTGCGATTGTGGTTCAAATTCTGGGCGTCTCTAAATCCTAGCACCAAGCAGTTGTAAGAAATGAACCAACCAGCTTGCCATTGCACTGTGTTATGTCTTGGCGTTCAGAGCCCAGCTGTACGGTTCCGCTACGTGTTTCGAGCAAATAGTGGCATGATTTCCGCTGCTCGCGACGAGAAAAGACCGTAACAGTGGCCAACAATGGTGCTCGGAAGATTCCTGATAAAGCGCACACCAGCGGAAATAAATTGGAAACAGAAGTATATATCTTCCGAGCCATTCTCAAGACTCCCGACTTGGCTTACAACTTCTTGGAAGAAAGGGGTCCTCCCCCTTGGTAGGCATACATTTTTGGTCCGTTACATTGTGCAGCTTGTGAGCGATCCGTTGGATAACACTGTGGAAGAAGAACCACCAACGAAAAAAAAAAGTTTCATTTTATCCAATTTGTCGCAAATGTGGCTTTTTCCGCATGGAAATCAAGTACGATGTTTTATGGCTTCGATTGTTGGCCTTCCGCAAGCTCCCACTAGACCCTAAATTATGCCCGATTCATACCGTTGCGTAATTTTCACCACCCTTGATCAAGTAGTTCTCGTTTGCTGAGAGGCAATTTGCATTTCATGAATTTTCCGAATTGCATGTGGTTCTTTACTGGTTTCCCTTTTTTTTCTCTCTCGCTCGGTATCCGTCTGATAGAGTAGATGAAATTGGGATCCAACATGCATTGGGTTGAACCATAATAAATTGGTTTGGTTTTTTGACGGTTGATGTTTTCGATACGTAACATCGAGGCCGGTTTTTATGATTTTGCCAAATTTTCATGATCCATTATTCTCGTTAGAACGTGCCGTCAATAGAACTCGATAGAAAAAAATTGTAAATGATCAAACAGTTTTTATTTTTCGAAAAACGAAGACTTATTTAGATGAAGCTGGTTGTAATTGACGGGGAAATTATTCTTGTTTAATTAGCTTGTTCCTGATTACAAAAAACATGGGTGAGTTATATCTATGATATAACCGCAAGGTTGATGTGGAACTACCTTAGCTTAGCAATCACTTAGCAAACAATTTCCAAATTCAACTGAATCCAATATATTTGCTTTGTGAGTAAAACGATTGTGTAACGCCATGTAAGGTCAATTCATGCATTGTGATAGATTATGTCTTCGTTACAAATAAATTTAATGACAGTCCTTTTACGTTTGGTGTGATGACATTTGGGTTTTGAAGTCTGTGTTAGGCAAACACATTCCAGACGAAACAAACATGCCCCCGACTTGCATGAATTTGCAATGCCAATTTCCCCACGCTCCATGGATTTGAAGTCTGTGTTAGGGAAACACATTTCAGTCGGATCAAAAATGCCCCCGACCTGCGTGAAATTGCAATGCAAATTTTCTCAGACACCTTGGTTCGAAAGGCTGTGTTGGGGAAACATATTTCTGCCGGTATAAAAATGCTCCCGACTTACATGTATTTGCAATGCCAATTTCCCCACGCTCCATGAATTTGAAGTCTGTGTTAGGGAAACACATTTCACTCGGAACAAAAATACCCTCGACTTTCTTGTGTTTGCAATGTAGATTTCTCCAACGCTGCTTGGTTTTGAAGTCTGTGTTAGGGAACACACTTCGGTGTCTGCAATGCCGATTTCCCCAAGCCTGCTTGGTTTAGATGGCTGTGTTGGAGAAACCGTTAATCGGGCCAATCAAAACGGAGCAGTTAGGGCGTCTAGATAACGCTTAATATTTTACAGTTATTCAATTGTTTATCTAACTAAAAATAACATTTTATTAATTGTGATACTAGCGTAGAAATATTTCCTATCAATTGATGCAAACATTTTTCCGATCCAGTAAAGCCAGCGCTACACGATGCTACGAACACCCTCGAATGCTGGACGCTCGATGATTCGACGCATCGTGTAGTCGACTGACGAGCTACGAACCTCCAATGTCGAGTGTCGAGTATTCGCGTTGGAAGGTAATCCGTTCGTTGTGGATTATCTTCCAACGCGAGTGGCACGAGTCAAAGGATTTTTGTCATTCGTTGATTCGGCACACGATGACATTCGATACACCGTTACACGATTCGTCCGAATCTATCTTTGACAGATTGGTTTGTTTACAAGTTTTAAATGAAGGAACTATGAAATTGATTCATAAAATTCAAAATATTCGGCAAAATATTGCAGTTTAATAATGTTGATTTCAAGCATTTTTAATTTACAGCCCGATATCAGTACAATTGCTACGGCAGCAATTTCAATACTCGCATCGTCATCCAGTTTCCTAACGTTTTTGATGGCAAATAAAAACAATAAACATTCGATCCAAATACTCGCCGAATGTTTGGACCGAGTGCATTGAATCGAACATTCACTTCACCGTGTAGCAGCACATTCGTCACAACATTTGTCGATTCATCGAGCCAAATGTTTGAGTCCAACATTCGAGTGAAACGTTGGACGAATCGTGTAGCGCCCGCATAAGGAATGTTTGAGTTATAAGTATTCGGAATCTTTCATTTTATTCCTGCATGTTCTGTGTTTAGGTCTTCATTTTACCCCCAATATATTCCGGTTAGACGTAGTCCCACGTCAACAAGGCAACGAAAGATTGTTTGATTTGCTACCAGTCGATACCAGTCATGTCGCACTGCGCGTTACTTTCATTGACATTGAGGAGAGGAAGAACATTCACAGCTTAAGCCCCGCCCCTTGCAACTTTAGAATTCCATTTACCCAAACATTGGACCCTTGTTGCTCTTCTGGATATCTTTAGTACAACTGGTTTCCTTCAACTGGATGATATTTTCAATGTGAATTGGTTCGTTGCTATGAATGTATGGATTTTGAGTGTAATGTATGAAAGGTACACAAATATTCCCTTCTTCATAGTTCGTAGTCCTTCATTGTCCTCGGCGAATAATGGGATTAATGGTTATTTCGAGTTCACTAACCACTTATTTTTCCTCATAACACAACGAGTAATGTTTTTGCCTACATGCGGGAGTCAGCTCACAATGTGAGTCGATGCGTATAATGAATTATTCTCCATTTGCCGATAATAGGCATTTATTAGTTGGCAGAATCAAAGAAGGGATGATCTTGGAATTATCTTGGAGATGATCTTGGATGGTTTCATCCCCAAAGATTTGACGAGAGCCTGGCTCAAAAGGGAAAACATTTTTATTAGATTGATTTTAAGGTTGTTATCCAATCGATTCGTGCTCATTTCGTTTGTGGTCCAGGATATATGATATCGAACATGTTGTTTGGTAATGTAAAAAATGCCATTAATAAATATTAGGTAATTATGTTCAACCCATCAGGACAAGCGTTCGATAAAACGAAAAGCAACTTTGATAATTTTCCATGGCTTTGGAAAGCTACCATATGGTAAGGTTTTAGCATCAAATGATAGCTCACTTTATTAGCTATCACTTACCATCAATTTTGTTCAATTTTGTATAATTTTATTGGACAATAAATTCGAATTAAAGCAACTATGTGTGGAATGTACAGAACCTCACATAACAAAAAAAAAACAAAAAATTGTAAACTTTTCTACAGTATTACTTTGATAAAAAACACTCCTGACCTGCTACGGAAACAGAAATGTAGGTTTTGGCCAGTGTTTTTGTTTAACGATTTTCGGTTTTTTGTCATTTTGCGGAAAACGGAAGGACGGAAAAAATAATTCTTGAAGATTGTGGTTTCTGTAACGCCAATAATCAAAATTACACCAATGGTGTTCGTTAAAAAATAACTTGGTCTTGGTCTTGGAGCTTGGTCGTTAATGGGTTAGCAATGGATTTAACTTCTCGAAATTTGTCCCGCAAAATATGATTTGAGAGTTTCAGTCGTCCGAAGTGAAACACAGCGTTTTTGCTCCAAATTTTATGAACGATGGGAAAAATGTGGTGAAATCCTTTTCGTATTTTTGTCCTATTATGATGACTGGTTGGATGGTAAAATTGTGTTTGAGATACCAGAAATGCAAATAAGAAACGACGCTCTGAAGTTGATCGTCCGTCGATATCATTTGAGGATTCGACATTACGGTAGACAACAGAAACGCTTTGCGAGAAAATTACTCTTCTGTTGTACGCCGCTGCTGCTAAATTCAAAATGGATGGTGAAGAACATGTTTCAAAACTACTTTTCATCATCTAAATATATATATATATATATATATATATATATATATATATATATATATAAAATGGATTTCTGTCTGTCTGTCTGTCTGATTCTTATGGACTCGGAAACTACAGAACCTATCGACATGAAAATTGATAGGGGTTTCTAGGGCAGGGGAAGGTTTTCGTGATAGTTTGAGACCCCTCCCCCGTCTCTGAGGGGGGGCTGCCATACAAATGAAACACAAATTTCTGCATTACTCAAGAATTAATCAAGCAAATGAAACCAAATTAGGCATATGGAGGTTTTAGGGTGCAATAAATGTTTCTATGGTAGTTAGACACTTCACCCCCCCCCTCTCTAAGGAGGGGCTGCCATACAAATGAAACACAAATGTCTGCATTACTCGTGAATTAATCAAGCAATGTGGCATGTGGAGGTTTTTTTTTGCATAACTCGAGAACTAATCAAATACAATTTGGGATGTGAGGATTTTTTTGGTATGAGAAATATTTCTATGATGGTATGATACCCCTCCCTCCTCTGGAATGGAGAGGGGGTCCGATAAAAATATTACACATATTTCAACCAAAAATATTCCAACCAAACATGACAATTGAAAATTTTCGGAAAACTCTGAAGGAAAAAGGTAAAATTCGGAAAATTAAATTCTTATATGTTCCACAATTACATAGTGACAAGCGTTGTTAGTCCATTTGATGTTTGCGCTAACGAAATTGATCTTTGTTCGAAACTGGGAATGGATTTTCAGGTGACGAAACGCACTCATATATCTTCTTCTATCTATACAAATAAAAATGTATCGCCGAATGTGTTGATAAGAGCAAAACTCGATGAAGGAATTGTCCGATTTAGGGCTGTCTTTACACTATCATATTTTCTGTATCAAACATTTATTCCATGTATCGGAGAAACATGTTATTTGCAAGTGATAATCTGATATGTTTGAGTTTTGGTAGAAGTACTAGGAATTTTATAGTAGAAGGTAAATTCAACGGGGTCGATTAGAAGATCAATCAATAAACAGTTCTGCGATTGGACTCATGAGCTTGCGCTGAGTAAGAAAACGTGAATGTTTGAAGGTATTGATAACAAAAACCAAATTTTGGGCGGGACGAAGTTTACGGGGTCAGCTAGTTTACAATAATCCTCAAATAGTTGCGAACTTTTTGGATACGAAAGTACATTGTTTCTAGACGGAATTCCTGTGGATTTTTCTGCATTTTGGTTTTTTTCCGAAAGCATTCCTGTCGAACTATTTATTTTTCCCTGTTATGATAAATAAAAAAATTATAAATATTTGATTCTATGGAGGAGGGATAGTAAAAATAACACAATTATATCACTTTTATTCGTCTTTCCCGACGTAAATATCCTCTGCACGATGCCACATTATGTTCATAGAAACTTAATGAAAACTGTTTGATCTGATAAATAATTCACTTTAAATAGCGGAAGCAGTAAAATGTAAGCACAAATATATACACACACTGCGATGTAGAAAGTAGTTATCAATTTCTATAATGTTTTTTTTTATCCCAACAGTTTTATTTTATTAGGCTCATTTAGCAATTCAGCTGTAACAGAGCCGAATTCATTCGTGTACATTTTTTATCTTAAGATAACTTTTGTTGTATATTACACTGTTACCATATTGAGGCGTAAGAGTATCGCTATCTATCGATAAACATTTGTTTTATCTGTAACACAGTAGCCGTTTAGGCGTAAGAGAATTCCTATTCTATCGATGCACAACACATGTCGCCTTTTTTTCGGCGTAAGAATATTGCTATTGTTCGAATGTTCACAGTTGGGCTGTTCACAGCGGGACTGTTGATATGAGGCTTCCTTTGTTGCGTTATTAATAGTGCCAATTACCGATGCAGCAGACCGAAACTGTGAGCGGTAAGGGAATGGGATTACCGACACATGATGATTGTTGCGTAGACATAGTAGCTAGAATAACACACTAAGATGGTCAGTTGAGGGGCCCTGAGTTATGAGCTCATGATCGTTCGCTTAGTAGCGGACACGCAACCATATGTTCCATACCATATTCTATAATGTTCGCAACCATATTCTAAATTTCATCTAAATTTTCAAACGACCTCTTTAGTAGCCATATGAGTACAAGCAGTTTGTTTTTTATTAAATCGTAACAGTAACGTTAAACTTATGTAACAGGCTCAGTTACATAAGTTTAAAGGAGCCAAACTCCTATCTGAGTAAGGAAACTCTTCCTGTTTATATACTTTTTAAAAAAGAGTTTTATTAAATTCCTAACCTACTTATTCCCTAGCCGACGTCCAGTGTGAGAAAAGAGAGCGAGCCACATGGCTGTGGCCTTTTTATTATTTCATTCTGCTGGGTATGCATATCGCATACCGCTGACGATGGATGTGCCGCGTGGCGTGGTATACCGGCTGGATTTCCTAACGGCTCCCCTTTTAGTCGAAAGTCGTCCTCGGCTTTCCTCAATTATCTTGCTGCGGTATGAACTTAACCCTCGGTTTCTTCTGAATATATTCATCTACAATGTCCTCCATACTACCCGTTGGCGTGTCTCCCTTGATAACGATTTTGGTTCTATTGCATGGTGGAAGTATGTTTTTGATGACCAAGGTGAAAATGATTCCAAGGATGATTAGAGTTGTAACGGAGAATGAACCAAAGGATATCCACTTGAAGGTGCGCAAACTTCCGTGTATGTTTGTCGTCGTCAAGTTGAGCTTGTGCAGGTGTTCTCGATGATTTAGATGAAGTTTCTGTAAGTAGTCTAGAGGCATACGATTGATGATTTCAGTGGCGTTTACCTTTAACCCGGTGGTTGGAATAAAAGACGTTGCAGGTCCTTCAGCGTCGAGATTTGTATACTCCTCTCCATTTAGGTGGATAGTACATCCGGAGAACTGAATTAAGAAAGATCCCTGCAAGTCTTTCGTGTGTTTAAAACAGCTTGAAGACATAGTCATGTTTGCATCATTTACAACGATATTGGCGTCGTTGATTTTCTTTACAAAATTTTGACCATACGTTTTCTCAACCATACATTGGGCAGAACTTCCACTCATTAGTTGTTGAATGCATGCTCCTGCTACTTCTAACTGCGACTCTTGGCAAATGTAAAGTCCTCTGGTTTTAGGACATAAATTTTGCATATGGTAAGATTTGGGTCCTTTTAGATAGTAGTTTGAAGATAGATGAACACGTGTACCATTGGTTATGACTGGTTCGATGTAGTGTAGCTCATAAATGACATCCTTAATTCTTGGAACTTTTAAGGTGTAGATAATTGAATGTGAGGTTCGAAGAACATAAGCGCTGGCGATATCCAGAATAGTGCCGAAGGAATCTAGTTCGAAATTGTTGCTGGTGAGAAACTGTTGTGCTGCGAAGATTTCTTCTGGGCTGATGAGGCGGCTGCTTGGTATATTAAACCTAGCTAAAGTTATAGCCTCCTCTACTATCTCTAAATTCTTGATGAGCTCATCTAAATTAAATAAAAGATTAACTGATTCAAATCCATCCATTGTTTCATTATATGACTTGTAATAGTCGGTAGCTAGCAAAGAGATAGTTTTTGTTAAGTTATTGATTCTTTCTTCAAATTGCTTGTTAATTGCTGTTTGCTTATTATTTTGTTCAATTAGTGTATTGGTAGTGGTATTAATGATTTTCAAATCTTCGGCATCCGGGCTGCCTGATATATATTTCCAGGCTTTTCCTAGGGTTTCCCATCGTCTGAATCGTCTAATATTTGGCGTTTTCAGTTTTTCAAAAGTTATTAACAATTTTTCTTGTTTAGATTTTATAAGTGGGCTCAGGATGTGTCTATGTGTTATCTTTTCATTTGCAATTACAATCAGTTTTTCAATAATGGATTCAATAGAACTTACATTTACACGGTGGATAATTCTAACATAGTTATGGCTTATTCTCGCAGGTCCTAATGACACAACAGCTAGAGGGTTTTGATTTAAATCGTGTATGCGGACATCGCAGTGTCCGCCCTGGAGTAGTAGACATAGTCTGGAAGGAAGATCATATAAATGAGGGGTTTAGATAGGAGATCTTTTGATGCTTTTCTTGTGAATTTTGATGTTTGTGTCGTCGGTCACTGTCTTGTCCGTTTCAGTTTTGATGTTTATGAGTCGATATCTGTGTCCGTGAGGCGTTGGATGTGCTTTACATTTTACTAGTGCTTGTCTATTTACCAGTTTCTTGAAATCGTCCTTTGATATTATGGGTAATTTAGAATTGTGATTGTTTGCGTCTAGGGATATATTGTCTCTAGCGGTCTGAAGTGTTTTGTTTTTCGAAAGGTTGATTTCGTCAATGTTAAGGGACGATGAATTTCCAAATATTATTTCTCTAGGTGTGAGTTTTGTCGTCGTATGCTTTGTCTCGTTATACAGGGTCGTTACCAAGACTAGGCCCTGATAAAGTGAAAGATTTTCTATTTTGTCTCTATTCGCCATAGACATTTCGAGCAATGTGTTGTGGAAACGTTCCACAATTCCGTTGCCATTACTGCAACTCGCGAAATGAAGAGATATACCAAGTTTGTGTAAGAATTTGTTAAATTTTGCATTTCTAAAACTTGTGGCTTGGTCACAAGTGATCATTTTTGGTAGGCCGAAACTTTTAAAGTATTCAGTCATAGTCTCCATTAACTCATCGGCAGTTTCATTTTGAATCTTGTAAATTTGCGCGAACTTTGAGAACGCGTCAACGAGGGTTAAAATTTTTTCACCCTCTTTGACATAAACGTCTATGAAGACATTTTCAAACGGTCTTTCATAAATTCTTCTACCAATCGGGATTTTGAACGGTTTTCGTTCATATTTGGCAAATTTGCAAGATTCACAGTTTTGTACAAATACCTTGACCTTAGATAACATCCCTGGGAAGTATAAAGATTTCTGTAGCTCACTGTATGTGAGTTTCCATCCTCTGTGGTTAAAATTATGACATCGTTTGATGAATTCCTGTTGGTCCGCTGATGACATCAAATCTGGAAGTTTGAGATTGGAGAAGTTAATTTTTAAGGTCTTGCTAAATGTGTTATTAATTATCCTTCGACACGACAAAGAAATGTCGAGTGGCGCAAAGATACCGTTATTCGTTGTTGGATCCAGATAATCCTTCAAAATCCTTGTTAGGTCTCCATCTGAATATCCATTTCTATGAAAAATGTGTCTTACTTGACCTGGAAAAGTATTATATATTATATGTGGGCTCTTAGACTTATCCTTAGTAATTTTTAATATAAGCTGGTTCTTGTATTTGTTGATAATTTCTGG
The DNA here is from genome assembly GCF_029784135.1 of Toxorhynchites rutilus septentrionalis. Lineage (NCBI taxonomy): Eukaryota > Metazoa > Arthropoda > Insecta > Diptera > Culicidae > Toxorhynchites > Toxorhynchites rutilus. The sequence continues at coordinate 295,320,103 of NC_073745.1, read as the reverse complement.
ACCATATACTTCGTGATTTTCAAAGCATTCGCTTTCCAACGTTTGAAGATTGAGTTCCATGCGGGGAATCCTGGAAAGCCCATTCGCGACTACGTTTTGCTTTCCTTTCTTGTAAATGATTCGAAAGTCGAACTGTTCCAGATAAAGCCGTTGTCGGGTCACTCTGCCAGTGGCGTCTGTCAATTTTAGCTCTTTTGTTAATGGTTCATGGTCCGTGTATATAGTAAATCGTCGACCATAGAGATACGGCCTAAACGTTTTCGCGGCAAAATATATCGCTAAAAGCTCCTTTGAAGTGGCTGAGTAATTCTCTTCAGCCTTTGAAAGAGTTCGAGAGAGATATGCAATAGGTCTCTCTTTACCATCAACCAGTTGCGATAACACTGCCTCAATTGCTACGTTAGAGGCATCCGTAGTCACAATAAAAGCTTCGTCAAAGTTTGGATAGTGTAATAGCAAATCCTTAGTCATTATATCCTTTAACTGTTTAAAGGCTGTTTCGAAATCATGAGTTACATCAAACGTTTTACTTTTTCCGCGTAATTTCGAAGTCATTGGTTTTGCAATGGATGCAAATTTTGGTATGAATCGGCGGTAGTAAGATACGGTTCCCAAAAACGATCTCAACTCCTTCAATGTCCTTGGGATTGGCCAATTTTTGATCGCCTCTACTTTCTTTGGGTTTGGTTTAACTCCTTGAACAGTAACGAGGTGCCCAAGAAATTCAACCTCTTTGCGAAGAAACTCCGACTTATTGCACTGTACCTTTAAATTGGCTTCTTTCAGAGTTTGCAAAACTTTAGTGATATCTTGCAGATGATTCTCCAAGGAAGGGGAAAAGATAATGATGTCGTCCATATAGACGAAACATCTGATACCCAGGTGTTTCCTCAATACAGAGTCCATCAACCTTTGGAAAGTAGCGGGCGCATTCTTCAACCCGAACGGCATGCGAATGAATTCGTATTTGCCATGATCTACATTAAAGGCAGTCTTGGGAATGTGAGCTGGTTCCACTTCAATTTGATGGAAGCCGCTTGCTAAGTCTAACACGGAAAAATATTGAGCTTTTCCTAATCTGTCAAGGATCTCGCTGATTTCCGGTATAGGGTATCGGTCAGCGGGTGTGACTTCGTTTAGCTTGCGATAGTCAACCACAATCCTATATTTCTTTTTGCCTGAATTGTCGTCTTTTTTGGGTACGACCCAAATCGGAGATGTCCACTGTGATGAGGACTCTTGAATAATCCCGTTGTCTAACATCTTCTGAATCTGTTCAGAAACAATTTCTCGAAGGTGGTATGGGTACTTGTATGTACGCTGATGGATGGGTTTTTCATTAGTCGTGTTTATAGAATGTTTTACCTCATGAGTGAAAGTTAACCTTTCGCTTTCATTGAAAAATATGTCTTTGAATGGCTTCAGGGTTTTAACCAGTAGGCGGATTTCTTCTTTGTTTAAATGATCGGCAGGAAATTTTAGTTTACCTGTACTGCATTTGTCTTCCAACAAGTAAGGATCATTATCGAATGGTTTTAAGTTGTGATTTCTTTTCTTTCCATTTGCAGACAGAAATACTGTTGCCCTGTTATCCTCGGCTACATATAAGCCAGGATTTACAGTGACATTTGAGTTGATATCTGTTTCATGCTCAATTAAAAATGTGCCATTCGATGTAGTACAAATCTCACCAAGTTTTTCACGACACTCGTGGAAATTTATGTTTGAAGGATAGTACTTTGTGAAAGAGTACTCTCTGTTACCAATTTTTAAAAAATGATGTGTTGTATCAATGATTGCGTTCATGCGCGCTAAATTTTCGTAGCCTATAAGGCCATCGAAAAATGGATGAAATTTAAACACGTGGTATGGCAATTTTTCACTGAAGGATTCTGCAAACAAATTAGCATGTACAACGCTATCTATTACAAATTTACCATTTTTGTTTGTTACAACCGCAGGATTAGATACCTTGCTAGCGGTTTTGACATGTTCCGGATTTATATACGACTTATTGGCCCCTGTGTCGACCAGAAAGTTTAAATAACCTTTCGAAGTCGTAAAACGAATGTATGGTATAAAATTCAAGTTCGAGAGTTTTTCAATCTGACCACGTGAAAATTTAGTTCATTGGATTCCACTGCGATATCTGATTCGTCGTCATCGTCATCGTCATTGTCATCGTCCGAGTCATTGTCCACTATGGCGCTTTGCGCTCCATTTGATTCATTATTATTATGCTCAACCCGCGCTCTGTATTGCTGATATGGTTTCTTATGTTGTTGTTGTTGTTGTTGCTGTTGCGGTGGGGGTTTATTAAAATTTAATTTACTTTGGTGTGCTTGATTTCCGAATGCTTTTGGTTTTACCGTCCCCTTTGCGCGTGTCTCGGCGTTAGCATTAAGCACAACTGCTGAGTGTGCTTCATCGAGTGTAGAAGGTTTAGAATTTCTAATAATGGACGCAAGTGGCTCCCCTATATTGTCCAAATATTTTGAGACTGTTATCATCTCGATAATTTCGTTTGGTGAAAGCGGGTTCATTTGAAGATTAGCCTTCAACTTAGTATTGATTTCTTTAACCTCGTTAAAGAATCTCGAATTTTTTTTGTCACCTTTACGGATATGGAATAAAAGTGAAAGGTTAGTAGTAAAATCTCTTTGGTCACCGAAGTTTTCGACCAAAATTTTCTTAATCCCCTGTAAAGTACTGGGATTCCCGTTGGCACATAGAATGGTGCGTGCCTCACCTTTAATTTTGTTTCTTATTGCTCTGAGATAGAACATGTTTAATGTGTCAGGAGCACCCTTTCGTCCCTTCACTTTAAAGGTATCGTATAATTCGTCAACTTCTTCCAACCACGAGTTTAATTCTCGTTTGTTGCCCGTGAACTCGGACAAATTTTTGATGGGATCTGGCAGGCGATAAAGATCGTCATTCTGCCCCCCGGCGAGCATTGTTTTAAGCTCCTCAACCGTGTTACGGAGCTGCTCAATTTCACTGCACTTTTCGTCTGGCATTGTTTCGGTAGTTAAGTATAATTAAATGTGTGTACTTACACGATTATTTCCAGCATTCGATATGCTGATATGTAGGCCCCGAGGAGGCGGGCAATAGTTGTCGTTCTGCTAGGGGCAATGTCCAAGCGATGCTCCAGAATGATTATTCGGTGCTGCTGCTGGTGATCACTACTAAACTTTCACTGTCACTTTGTCACTTTTTTTTCTAAAACCTCCTGATGGGTATCCTACCGGCTGCGCCAGTAAGGAAACTCTTCCTGTTTATATACTTTTTAAAAAAGAGTTTTATTAAATTCCTAACCTACTTATTCCCTAGCCGACGTCCAGTGTGAGAAAAGAGAGCGAGCCACATGGCTGTGGCCTTTTTATTATTTCATTCTGCTGGGTATGCATATCGCATACCGCTGACGATGGATGTGCCGCGTGGCGTGGTATACCGGCTGGATTTCCTAACGCTGTATAGTTACAAGTATATATAAAATTTTTTCATTAATTCTAATATTAATGAAGTAGAGAACCGATTACTCGCGATTTTACAAGCAGTTAAGGAAGATTGATTCAAGATTTATGGTTTATTATTAACTAATGATAAACCATAGATTTATTCAAGATTATGCCAATGGATGTATCGGAAGAAATGACCTTCGAATATTCGAACGGAAGGTCCTGAAAAATGTTGATTCTCGCGAAAAAATACCATATGCAAAACTTTAGACGTCGCAAAGACATCAAAGTTTGTATTTTTTTGGAAATTTTCATTTGCATTCTAGTACACGTGATGGCCATATGTCGCAATGTGTTTCATTTTTCTAAATGCACAATTATCTATCGCGGCGATCTTTTTCGCTGCTGATATCCACTGTAGACACACCTGATTATGTGATTATATATTTGTTTCATCACCACCGTTACCAACCTTTGACAAAGCATAAAACCAATGCGTGAGTGTTATTTAATAATACACAAACATTCTCTGCCTGACGGTATGAAATCTGACACGATGAATCTTTTTCATCTTTTCAGCTCGAATATGAGAACAAAAATTGAAAGAGGATCAAAATTGTATCTTTCATAAACAATACTCTATTCGTCCCCCGAAACGATTGCGCTTTTTGTCAGGCAAGTCTTCTATGTTTGGAGTTGTTGGCAAAAGTGTAGTTTGGAGCTCACGTTGCAGTATTTTTCTTCTACTGCACTGCATTTGCACTTCTAGTGAGCAATTTACGGGCGATTGATTTGCCCTGCAGGCTTTGCAGTGATAGTGGTATATTCTCATCACTACCATAACATACAAAATCGATTCGATGTGGTTTGCATTCCACGAGCAGGAATTTTAGATGGATCAGATGGTGGGGTTCGGAGCGTAGTGTGCGTAGTGTCCATGTGAAACCCCTATTTTTAGCAAAGTTTTTTATCAATTAAAAACAGATCTATTTTTGGAGTTTCCGCTGAATATGAGTATAATGTTACAGTGTGCAATGGATATTTGTGAAATGATGTCGGAAAAGGTTTATAAAAGTGATATTTTTGTGTGTCATTTTCATTCTCTCACCTTCAATGAAACAAAAAAAAATCGTTATTTTCGCGATGATATGTTAATATTTTCAAGGCTCACAGTGTTGGCGTATGTGATTTGAGAAAAATAGTTCACAATTGAGAAACATTTAATTGAAAATGCTGCTATTCTCGAGGACTTAGGATATGGACATTTTTGCACCTCAAATGATGGAAGTAAGTTACAATAAAATTGTCATCTATTAAAAAACAATCAGTTACAAGTTTTGGTGTACAATTTGGCTCATAAAATCATGAAACCGTGAGTTTTTTTTTAACATTGTTTTGTTTCTCCCATATACATTACATATTAAATGCAAATAATGATGACACCATATTTTGTTCACCTATCCAAATATATTCTGCCTACCTCATTGGTTTGCATCAAAAAAAAAATATCATGGTAACCTACCCCATCGTCATAATTCCAAGTAATATTTGTTCTCATGGTAACCCAGCACTTGCTGGCAAATTTATGGTTTATATTGACGACGAGATAACTGTTGCGATATTCTCTTTACAACAAATGTTTGGATGCCTTGACAAGAATCAATTGATCGAATGAATGTACTGAACGGGACAAACGATTCACAAAGCATTAGCACGCACTGTTGATGGCTCGCTGTCTATAGTGACACCGAAACACTGAAATAGCGGAGGCATCTTTTATGGTGCGCATTTCAGAAATCTGGACACTCACTTTGATGGTGTGTGAGTGTAGAAGCCTGGATCGGGACTTCCTCGGGTTATATAGCATATCAAACCAATAACTTGAGGCTGCCCTTGCACGGGGCATCCTTCATGTGTTCCACTCCTTTGGTTGTTAAACCATTTTAAATCGATCTAGAACCATTAAAGCATAAGACTCCTGCTACAAAGTAACCTGTATACACTTCTGTCGATTTGGATACCCGGAGTGTATCTAGCATGTCTAATATACTTCCTATCGAACTTCAGACCTATTTTGAAGGCGATTTATATTATGAAGATAAATAAAACATTTTCTTTTAGAACACAAGTTTCCGGTATACACTCTGTCCAACTTCTATAAGACCACCCTGATTCTATTTCGTTGCAACACAAACAGTTAGAATTTCAACAAGATACATTCATACATTGTTGAATACCTAAATAAAGTATATTTATGGTCAATTTCGTTCAAAAGAGTTGTTTGTTTATTTATTCTGCTTAAATATGATAATTTCAGCTGTCCAGTTTCTATAAGACCATTTCAAAATTCATTAGTATTATCAATGAAAAATTCAAAACGATCGGCTGATTTACATGTCAATAATTGGCAACCTTGCCATTTCGACTAATGACCTGGAAAATTCGTATTGGAATACTATTTTTCAAATTCTGCTGAACATATTTCTTAATATTTTTGCATTTTTCCGAAATTGCGTCCTCAATCGTTTTGTACCGTTTTCCCTCTGTGTAGATTCTGTGTACTAGGATCCCCCTAAGATTTTCAACAGGATTAAAGTCTGGAGAGCGAGCCGGCCAGTCCAAAAAATTAGGTTTTTGGTCCTTAATCCATTGCTTAGTTTCCTTGCTGGTATGAATAGTAGCTGGAATGTGGTTTTTTTTGTGACGATATCCACGCAAAAACGATAGGAGAGAGGATTCCAGAACATGTATGTAATCCTTGAATGATGTGAAAGCTATTTTGAGCTCTCCAGTTGCGCAGAATCCCGCCCAAACCATGCACGAGTCTCCACCAAAATTGAAAACTACTGTTCCTTTTTTCGTGAATCACGCCAGTGCCCTTTGAAACCATCAGGAACATCCGATGACTTTCCGAACTTTTTTCGTCAGTGATGACCTATACATTAAAGAACCTTTCGTTATGGTATATAGCAAAATGTATTGTTTTGGAATTATTCTTTGTCATAACATACCATGTCCCACCAGGGTTGCCAACTATAATTTGAAAAAATCAGGAAGAATGAAAATAAAAATCAGGATAAATCAGGATATCTCATATTGGCATTATAATTTAATTTTATATCCAGTTCTGTTTCACAATCTTTCGCAATCTTTCACACAGCTTAAATATTCTAACCTCCCAGAACATGTTTGCTTCCTCGTCGAAAACTGCTGCGAGCCATACATGTGAGAAACAGGTTGCTTGATAGTAGCTCATAATACAGGATCCATTCCAAATCCCACCAGAAACAGAGTACATCTTTCTTCGGGCGAAGACCGGATATATGAAAGAATTAATAAGCATGGTATAAATCCGTTTTCGCATAAGCGGAAATGTTAGTGTTTCGCCTCACTTTTTGATCGTTTATATTTTTTCCGAAAAACCTACAGCATCACTACAGTCAATTGCAGAGAAATCAATATTCACATTTTCACTGAATTCATCATCCATGCTTTGGAATAAATCTTCACTCAACAAATGAGGAAAGCATATCAGTAGTGGAAGACTTGTTGATTTTTTCCTAATTTCTATGATATTTAGTACGGTTATAGATATATATTTACCATAGTCCCATAATTAAAGTTTATTCTACTTTGAATCAGACGAAAAAATTACATATAAAATCTCATTATTTTGACTATGGATTCAAAAATTTCCTCTTGAGTAATTTTACATTCTGAATAGTATTCCTACATTAATAACTCTGGGGATATATCTACATACACACTATCTTCAATAAAACAATGTTATTCCTCAAACTTAATCTCGTTGTAATTTCATAAATTCGTCAGACAATCTGGTTTCATGAAATTTTCTAGCACTGCTTTGGGAAGCCACAAAACAATTGAGGGTACAGATAAAAAAGTTGAGTACACAGTCTAACTTAATGTAAGATATATACAAGTGCGAACCGGAGAACTATCATGACAGAAAACTTTGGCATGGAAACCAGTATATTTATTACGAATAATGTAAAGAGTACAAAAATCAGGTAAAATCAGGATCATTTCAGAAAAATCAGGATAAATTAAGTGTTCGTCAGGATATCAGTTAGCGTGCTAAAAAGTCTGGAAAATCCTGAAAAAACAGGAAAGTTGGCATCCCTGTGTCCCACTGTCGGTTCATGTGAGCATTGGCAAAACTCAGACGTCTTCCGATGTGAAATGGTGTAAGATGAGGAGTTTCCACCTTTTAAACCCTCTTTATGTGAGGACTTTTTACCAAAACTTGACGAATTGTCACCCGAGTAACATTTAAATTGAAATATTGCTTTATTTGCATAAGCGATTTTGAGGAATTCGAAGCTGTTTTAGCTATATCCCGCTCATCCCGGTCAGAGAGCTTCGATTTACGTGGAGCTCTCGCTTTCTTACCGTATCTTTGAGGATTCGCCAAATAATTGGACACTACTTGATGGGATCGTCCAATCCGACGAGCAATTTCTCTGATTCCAACATTTTCGTGGTGAAATACATCGATTTGTCTTTCTTCTCTCTCCGCGAGCACTTTTCCCTTTGGCATTTTCCAGATTAATGGATCAAAACAACTAAAATAACGGGAAATGTAACTAGTCTTATAGAAACATGACACTTGAAAAATACAAAAACATTCTTTTACGCGCAGCGCTTGTACACACACATATGAAAATCATTCGATGTATGGTAGTCACCAATACCTACACACTAGAATATAAATTGAAACTTTGTTCATTTAGAATGACACAAAGCAACAAGATCATCTCCTGGTATTATAGAAGTTGGACAAAGTGTATATTTGACATAATGTATGGTGATGAATGCCTATAACAACAAATGTAGATCATAGAGCAATACTATATGTATGATTCACTCGTGAGCAATGAAAAATAATTTATACTTCTCGCTCGATGTAACGTGACAAATACGAAATTTATTCTCAAATCAGCAGAAAGAATCAACAAACATATATTCCATAGAACAGTCCCTTATTATATTCAATAAACGTATATTTCATTACACAAAACGCTCCCAATGAGTGGCGCGAGCAATCGGCACAGCAGTAACATTTCCAAGTCAACTCTTAACATTGAACACATATTGTTGGCTGAAACTAAAAATCGGAACCACAGTTAGTTGTTTATTTTATAAACTCTTCAAACTTTATAGTTCATTTGCCTCCAATCTGATCGAAACCACGAAACCACATAAATTGCTTGGTATATTTATTATTAACTAGCTGACTCGACGAACTTCGTCCCGCTCAAAATAGATTTTTTGATTTAAATACTCTCAAACATCCACGTTTTCTTACTAAGTGAACGTTAGTAAGTCCAATCACTGAACTCTTCATTGATTGATTACCCTTGGACCCTTTAGAATTTCCTTTTACTATAAATTGTCTAGTACTTCTTCAAAAAATCGTCCTTATAATATAAAATTATTTTCAGACACAATTCTCGTTCAAGAATATTCATTATGATGCAATTTTCAAACATGTGGGAATTCAATTTTCCGAATTTTCCGTCCTTCCTTCAGAGTTTTCCGAAATTTTTCCGGTTTTTCTCTCCACTATATTGATCTACGGGAAGAGACGAATACAACAAAATAAAGAAGGCTAAAATCGGACCATCCCTTCTTCGGGTTTTCCGCTTACCAACAGATTTTGCTTTACATTTTTATTTAGATAGATGTGTATATTTGGATCCATCCATTAGTTGGGATATATTAACGAAAATTATCTTCAACAAGCAAATCGCAGACTTCAATTTTTCGGATTAAAAATCATCGAAAACTTTGTGCTCATTTCAAAATGAAAAACAAAAAAAAATTAAAATCCCCACTTGCATCACAATTTAACATTTGCGGAGGGTTCCTAAGAAAATATCAAAAATAACTAAATCGAATTTTACTTGTACCTTATGTTGTACCGTACCGTAAGTTCATCGGAAAAATAAACTCGAACTCATTGAATCGAGAACTTTCGATGTAAATTTTTTATTATTGAATCTTCTCCCCCCCATTCCCCACTTCTGCCATCTTCAATTTAATCCCAACATCACCAGGTGCACTCGAATTGCAACATCCACACCGGCAGCTTCCTGCCGCATCTTAATTAAAATGTTCTACTTTGCTGTTTTTAATTTCGTCAAAAAGGAACCTGACCGTCTTCGGTTCGGCAACAGAAAGAAGCTGCAAAAAGATAGATCTGCTCATGATGTTCCGGAGCAAAGCTATGGCGTTAGAGAAAAAATCATGGGAGAGGACCGGCCACAAGTGGGTCCGGGGGGGTGTAATGCATACCGTTGCACAGAAAGCCAAACATGAAAGCACCTCAAAACCCGTTCTCGGGAAGCTCCAACGATCAAAGTCTAAGGTGTCTGCCGTTTTGGGGGCCATCCTCTTCTTGTGAGCTCTAAGTGAGAGCACCCACACGTGTATTAGAATGAATGAGCGAGGGAGGGAGAGTGTGGGATAGAAAGAACAAACATGAAAACAAAATACTGGTCCGGATGTTCTCTGTGCTGTTTTGGGTTTGAATTTAATTTCGGATATTAAGAACCCTTCTGAGATTGCCTTTGCTCGGTACAGATTTTCGACATCAGTAGCAAAGATGTTTGGGTGCTTTTCCTGTGGGTGAAAGGAAGTATGACACAATATTGAAAGAACGGGTGCAAGTTAAAGAGCCCTTGGAATACAAACGTCGTCCCGGAGGTACTAACAACGGTTATTAGGTATACCTTTGAAATTATTTTTTTCTAACGTGATTTACAGAAACTGCATTGTATAAAGATTCCTAATCTTCAATTTTTTTCTTAATTTATTTCTCACTGACAATCGCACATCTTTTCACATCTGCATAAATAAAATGAATAAAGGTAATCAATTTCTTTAGCAAAAGATTTTTAAGGGGGTATTCTAGTGTAGATAGACGAGCTTCGTAAAAATAGAACAAAGAGTATTTTTACTATCTATTATATAATTATTTGTTCATCTATCTTTTAACAATAAAACAAAAGTTGAACGGAGAAAAAATATTCATAAATATGGCAACTAAAAGTATCGAAGATGTGCTACTCACATGTGCAGGAAATGAACAAGTCCTAAGTTTCGCGCAACAAAAACAAGCAACACACACAAAGCCAAACACTGATGGCCAGAAGCGACCTATAATCATTTTCACTCTTCACTTTTATCGCCTGCTTTGCCATGGCTCGGATGGTTGTGTTAATTGCAATGCCAGATGCACTTCAAGTGAAATATTCGCTAGCGTTCACAGCTCGAGAGGAAACATAGAAGAAAAAATGGGCAGAGTAAGCGACCTTTGTTGTCTCGGGCACAGAAAGATTCTGAGAATTTTCCTCAGAGGAGATGCAATACTTATACGCTAGCGACAGCTTACTTATTATGCAAGGGTGGGGTTTACTTCACAAATATTCTCTTTTCGCTATCCTCCTTCGTAGTTTCTTTTCTATCGGCTGCATAAGTTGCCCGTTATTGACAGCCTTGTTCGGGAAAGCACATAAATGGACAGAACAAATGTATGGGGAAATGGGAATGCTTCCAATTTTCATCAATTTAAACCATATACAGACTATGGAATTGTTATGTATAGCATATCAAACAAATCTTAGAAAAATTCTGATTCGATTGGTATACAAATCGTTGAAATCCGTCCGCAGCAAAAATAATTATTGACGTTAACTTTATTTCATAAAAACGTGACCTGTTTTCTGATTTGCCCTTAATGTAAGACGTATTCCTGCGTCAAAAAAACAAAATTGCAATGGGTTGTATATAGGACACGACCGCAGTTTTCGACGTAGAACCACGGAATTATATTATTCAATCCACTTGTTTATCACTTCGGATATTATTCTAGAATGCATCGAAATTTTTGTGATATATTTTTAGCTATTTAATTTTTTATTACTTCAGTACACTCGAAAAAGTCGAGTAGAGTCGAAAGCTATCAGCACTTCTCGTTTATTTGGTTCAACTTGCATTAGGCTTCCTCCTTCCCACTCAAATATCGATCACAAACTATGAACCCTTTTGCTCCTATATTCCGTCTGAGATGTGATCGAACCCCACAACATGCAACAGTAAGGTTACCCTGCTGGAATTTGAAAGCATACATTCATTAAATATATGTTTATCTAAATAAATGCAGTGTATATCTATATTCCAAAATTCTGGATACTCTTCCATATTTGTACTAGCACAAAAAAATCTCGTATGCTGCTTTTCTTTGTCGTAGCACACCTCGATACAGAGGGCTTCCTCTCCTTGTATCGAGCTGTGTGAGTATATGAGTGACATCAGCATTAGGCATGAATGATATCCGCTCGTTGTGTTATGCTAGCTTACTCGCATCTGTGTTTCCATTCTATTCTATTTATGGTTTCCGCCTCTAGCCGTGTGGAAAGAAACTCTATTCCATACTCCTCCTTCACCCGACAAGAACACAATCCTCTCCCGCTCGACGCTCTGCGGCAATCATGTTGCTTCGATGACCACCTAACGAGAAGTGGTGTGGCTTCAAATCGCGGTTGGCTTATTTAAACCAAATATGTTGAAAACGGACAGAAACGAATGTATCAGTTGTTCGTTATTGACAGCTCTGTTCGGGAATGCACACAAATCGGCAGAACAAATGTATGGGAAAATGAGAATGTTTCCAGTTTTCATTAATTTAAACTGTTTAGGCAATAGCGGATTGTACTGTCTAGTATATCAAACGGATCTTAGAGAATTTCCGATTCCATTGGTGTGCAAGGTATTAGAATTTGTTCGCTTTGAAAATAGTTATTAACGTTAACTTTATTTCACAAAAACGTGACCTGCTTTCTGATTTGACACCCTTCCTGAAAGACGAAGTTCTACGTCAAAAAAAGATTTTCATCAAATTTCTAGACTAGGATACTGCCTTAAAGCTGTAGCGCAACGTTCAACAAAAACCATCCAATCGAACATACCTCCCGGCCAAGCACACATGACAAGTCATGTGGATCATACATCCAAGTGTAGGGTTTGAAGAGGTTTCCCAACCGAGTTAGTTGCTGACACAAGCGTCCGGGAAAGACCGAGCCGAATGAGCACTGTACTTGTACTTTTGTCTTCCTATCTCTTCAGGTCCCAATGCTACCTTCCAACTCACCCACAAACCATAGCCACAAACGAGCGAGGAGGATGAAAACGTGCAATCAGCATACAATCGATTATTATTCGCTAGCAGTCTCACAACTCATTAGCATATAATTCAATTACGTTGATGTGTGGTGATGGCTTTCCAGGCATTTGCGATGCATTCGCCGTAGCATGCTCAAGTAAAACGAGCACATATCGGATCTCGTCCCGCTTGGACCAGGTTTGTCGGAACGTCCGGGAGTTTGTGGAATTTTCATTTGACGCGAATTTTGAATGATACCCTCGCCTTTCTCATCTCTCAATCGTTTTCACTCTTAACATAAGTTCTAACTGTTATTTGAGTGAAAATGAGAAACGGATCACGAGAAAGCTAATCAAATCCAACGGCTTCAGATCATGCAGGACTGGTATCGAAATGGCGGGATGAAGCGAGTGCACATGAGTAATGTTTCATTGTCTGCAGGAAATCGAATCACGATTCGCTCAGTCATCGGAGTAGCGAATCTTTAGAATCTTTAGAATAAAAGTCCACTTTTAATACATTCCCGATTCTACACCATTTTATCGTAGAGTATAAGCCATAAATTTACCCATCGTTAAAATCATGCTTAAGTGAAATTTGCACACTCTTCTCCCAGCCACATGTACTGAGAGGTCCAACTGATTAATCCATCTTGCGATGGACTTTCGAGTGTTTCAAAAACTGAAGGATGGTTGGGCAGGTAGAGTGTAAAAAAATAATCAACCACCGAAGCCTTACCACGGAGAACAATATTGTGCCGTGCAAATCACCTGCTTGACCCATGTTGGGTTAATTTTTGTTTGCCCCAACTCAGATACCATATAAGACAGACTTTTTTTTATGTTTCAACTTCTTACCGAGGTTCAATGGTTTGGGAGTGGATCTTCTCAAAGTGTTCACAGCTTGGATCGAACCCAGAACTCATTCAGTATCAGAGTCCATCGTTCGATGGCAGCGCTTTCCTCTACAGTCAGATTATTCTTGATGTGGCAGAAAGGGGCACCGAAGTGTACGACCAGTCGAAGCGAAATCGCTCTGGCAATGCTTTTATTACATTTTTCTGACCGTCTCTCTTCCGTCTGCTGTTCGATCCTGTCCAGCAGCAGCAGCAGCATCACCGCCGCCACAGACCACATCTTCCAAACATCGATGTGACCAACTGACGTTGTGCCGCCACCGTGTCATCGTCCATTTACAGCTGCTCGTTGACGTAGGGTATGGACACCTTGAGAGCGGGTAAAAAAATTCAACCGGGTCACATCAATCGGGACCATCGCAGAGGGGATATTTTTATAATCCTTAACAATACACGCTTCGCCACTTCGATGTGCAGTGCACAGTGGAAAAATTCTATCAAAAATTAGTCTAGAATAGCGCTCTTCGAATGAAGATGATGATGATTGACGTTTCATCTAACCTTGTTTAGTTCAGTTCTTGTTTTTTAGGGTAAAGTACTCAGCCAAAAGTAACCCTTGTTTCGAAATACGAATACTACAAAATGCGTATATGGATTTTTACAAACAATGAATAAAGAGTTATATACCCCTTCATGTGAAATCTTTAGATTATGAGCAATCAAGAAAAACAAGGTTGAACCTAACCAGATAAGCTCTTGGAGGCCGAATGATGTTGTGATGTTTTATTCCATATTCTAGATTTTTGACGTGGGTCTACGTTTAACCGGAGTAAAGGGGGGGTAAAATGAAAACCTAAACACAGAACATGCAGGAAAAAATGAAAGATTACGAATGCTTATAACTCGAACATTTCATACTGGATCGGAAAATTTTTTGCATCAATTGATAGGGAATATTTCTACGCTTCTATCGCAATTAATAAAATGTTATTTTTCATTAGATAAACAGTTGAAAAAATGTAAAATGTTAAGCGTTATCTAAACGCCCTAACTGCCTCGTTTTGTTCGGTCGATTTTCGGTTTCCCTAACACAGCCATCTAAACCAAGCAGCAGAGGTGCCAACCTTCCTGATTTTTCAGGATTTCCCAGACTTTTTAGCACGCTCCCTGATATCCTGACGAACACTCATTTTATCCTGATTTTTCTGAAATGACCCTGATTTTTCCTGATTTTTGTCCTCTTTACATTATTCGTAATGAATATACTGGTTTCCATGCCATAAATATCATTAAAATTAGGAAAAATTGAACAAGTCTTCCACTGCTGATATGCTTTCCTCATTTGTCGAGTAAAGATTCATTCCAAAGCATGGATGATGAATTCAATGAAAACTTGAATATTGATTTCTCTGCAACTCTGCACTGTAGTGATTGTTGGGGGCCTGGAACGGAGCTATCGGAGATTTGGAATACTGTAGGTTTTTCGGAAAAAATATAAATGATCAAAAAGTCAGGTGAAACACATTTCCGCTTATGCGAGGATTTATACCAGGCTTATCAATTCTTTTACATATCCGGTCTTCGCCCGAAGGAAGATATACTCTGTTTCTGGTGAGATTTGGAATGGATTCTGTCTTATGAGCTACTACAAAGCAACCTGTTTCTCATATGTATGGCTCCCACCATTATTCGACGAGGAAGCAAACATGTTCTGGGAGGATAAAATATTTAAACTGTGTGAAAGATGGTGAAAGATTGTGAAATAGAACTATGGATATAAAATTAAATTATAATGCTTTGATTGAAAATGATGTTTTTGTTTTTCCAAAAATCGACATTAACTTTTCGGACAATCCAATATGAGCTATCCTGATTTATCCTGATATTTATGTTCATTCTCCCTGTTTTTTCAAAATTATAGTTGGCAACTCTGCCAAGCAGCCTTGGAGAAATCGGCATTGCAAATACATGAAATCGGGGGTATTTTTGTTCCGACTGAAATGTGTTTCCCTAACACAGACTTCAAATCCATGGAGCATAGGGAAATTGGCATTGCAAATACTTGCAGATCGGGGGTATTTTTGTCTCGACTGAAATGTGTTACTCCAACACAGACTTCAGAACCAAGGTGTCTGAGAAAATTGGCATTGCAAATTCATACAAGTCGGGGGCATTTTTGTTCCGGCTGAAATGTGTTTGCCTAACACAAACTTCAAAACTAAGATGTCTGGGGAAATCGGCTTTACAAATAAATGCAAACTGCGAGTTCTTTTGTACTCGCTTGCCTTTGTGCAAACTAGAATATGTTTCCTTAACACGGTCTTCAAAACTTAGGAACCTGGGAAAATCGTGCAGACACTAGAGGCGAATGAACTTTCAGGTTCAAATCCTCTATAGTATAAAAAGTAGAAGTTGAAGTTGTTGATTCATGCAAGCCGGAGGTACTTCTGCTCTCACATGTTTTTTTTTGCACTCCGAAAAGTGTTTTCCTAACGCGGATTACAAGAACGGGTACGAACATAACGCTTTGGTTCGGTTATTCAAAATTGCATTGAAGGATATGCCCTCATATCTTCTGCTCACTGAAATGATTGCTAAGCTAAAGTAGTCCCACGTCAACCTTGCAGTTATATCATAGATATAACCCATCCATTTTTTTGCAATGCTAGTTTTAAAGGGGTATTCAAGTGTAGATGCACGAATTTCGAACGTTGTTGTCTAGCTCTGAGCAAATAAAAAACAAATAATATATTTATCTACTAACACCCGGCGAACTTGCCCCGCCAAAAATAAATTTTCTGATATGCATTCTTCCGAACATTCATGTATTCTTACTAAGCGAACGTTCGTGTGTTTCAATCGCAGAACTTGCCCTTGATTGATCCTCTGATTGGCCCTTTACAGTTTCCTCTTATTACAATTTTTCTATTACTTCATCTGAAACTCGTCATTATAATATAAATTTATTTTCACACACAATTTTTGCTCAAGATCTTTGATCCACTTGTAAATAACATATTTCTCCGTTACATATTTATATGCATGTTTCAAAGGGCGTTAACCCTGAAAATCCATTTCTTCTTTCGAACAACGATCTATTTCGTTAGCGCAAACATCAACTGGACTAACAACGTTTATCAACGTTTACGCGAATGAAATAAGAACACCACTTTTCTTAACATGTGCTTCACAAAATTCTCTATATTTTAAAGGAGTAAATGCTTTCAACTCGATGCCAACATATATTAAACGTGCAACAACACTAGCGGAATTTGAGAGAAACTGTATTTCACACGTTAAGGCTGTGTTTTCCTAACAGCCGAAAGCTTTTTTTTTCCATTTTTTTTATGACGAATATTTTTTGACTGACAACGTTTTATACGAACGGATATCTTAATGTGAACAGTTTTCTTCATTTTATTTTGTTTTTAATATTTTCAACCTGACGAAATTTTTTTTTTCTAAACGGATTATATTGTTTATACATTTTTGAACAATTTTTGATTTATGTTATATTTTTTGTTTTCTATTTGCATTCGTCTCTATCATGATCATGATCTTGGTGATGATGGACTATTTTTATTTTTTGTTGTTTTTGTTTTGTATTAGTTAAAAAAAATTAAAAGTAGTCTACAAAAGTTTGAGCGCCGCGCGCGTTTCACAGATATAAAGGATATAAAGTAAAATTTTTTTTAAGTGCCGGTCTAAGAATTTTTCGTAATTGAAAATTTCTCTACTTCTCTGGATGAGGATATTCATTGTCAATCCAAAACAAGGCTGGCGGTTGGACTTGTGCTTTGGTGGACCAATTGGCTGCAAGAGCCTGGTCGGGACCGTATCGGCCCTGTGGCGGACACGACTGGGTATCGGCTTGGGTTGTTTTTGACATTGCAATACTATATACGAATTTATATCTGTAAATAAAATCAGTTCGTTTTACTTTGTTAAACTGGTTTCAATGCTGAGAAAAATAAATTATCTTTTAGATAATTCGTCTTGCTCAAACCTCTGTAGGGGAAGGAGGCGGGACCATCATCATCAATCAATTCATGATGTAGTTGTTGAACATATGGGAATTTAATTTTCCAGATTTTCCAATCTTCCTTGTAAGTTTTCCTAAAATTTTCCGATTTTTCTCTCCACTACATTGATCTACGGGCAGAGACTAATACAACAAAATTAGGACGGTTCAATTCGGAGTATCTCTTCTTCGTGTTTTGCGCTTACCTACACATTTGGCCTTCCATTTTTATTCATGTAGATACATTATTCCATTATATGTTTCTATGCCCTTCAATAATACTACTACAAGAACTAAACAAAAAAAAAATCAAAATTAGAATAGTTACAAGCTGGTGAAGATGGGGTTTAAAAAAAAGTGCTATGGCGTACACGATTCCAGCCCTTCTAATTTGCTGTATTTCCCTCTTCTTTCTTTTTTCTTTTTTCTTCTTTCTTCTTTCTTCTTTCTTCTTTCTTCTTTCTTCTTTCTTCTTTCTTCTTTCTTCTTTCTTCTTTCTTCTTTCTTCTTTCTTCTTTCTTCTTTCTTCTTTCTTTTTTCTTTTCTTCTTTCTTTCTTCTTTCTTCTTTCTTCTTTCTTCTTTCTTCTTTCTTCTTTCTTCTTTCTTCTTTCTTCTTTCTTCTTTCTTCTTTCTTCTTTCTTCTTTCTTCTTTCTTCTTTCTTCTTTCTTCTTTCTTCTTTCTTCTTTCTTCTTTCTTCTTTCTTCTTTCTTCTTTCTTCTTTCTTCTTTCTTCTTTCTTCTTTCTTCTTTCTTCTTTCTTCTTTCTTCTTTCTTCTTTCTTCTTTCTTCTTTCTTCTTTCTTCTTTCTTCTTTCTTCTATGTGTCTATGTTCTATGTCTTCTATGTGTCTATGTTTCATTCAATTTAAAGTTCTATACAGAGCAACTTCGATATAACGTACATTTCGCTTTCAAAATTGTACGTTATATCGAAACATAGCTCATATTACTTTATTATAATGCTGTTTGGTTAGATTAAACAATGATGACAAAGTCCAACTAGAAGGTGAGGCCAACCGTTCTCATGATGTTTCTCTTCATACTGTTGGTTGAGGGTAAATAGTTTAAGTAAACAAAAAAATCGTCTTGTTAGTAGTTGCATGGACTATTCATATAATTTTCGTTCAGAATTTAAAAAAAATATATTTTTGAGAACAATGAATTTTTATTTTGAAAATATTTTTTTTCATCGTAATTTTTATATTTTGACGTAGGACTACGTCTTTCATTTCTATACTGGGGTGTAAAATCAAAGTTTCGAAAACGAAAGCGTTACGCCGAAGACCGAGATTTTGAGTGTTAGCTCCTAAACAACTGAACGAAATGGTATGATAAACACTCCATTCGAAAGATAAAATGTCTACGCGTTCTATACTTGTTACTTTCTGATCCAAAAACTTGTTTCAATAGTCTTAAATTTGCTTTCAAAATAGGCTATTGAAATCACCAATCGGTATATAAGCGAGCGCCGCTCGGAAATCCACTCAGTTCTAATTGAACAGCGATTGGAGCATGTTGTCGCTGTTGTGGTGAAGCTCTTCATTTATCATGAAAGCGCGGATGAACGGTGTCACCAAGAGCCTGTTTGTGCACCTTAGGCCAGAAGGGAATCCATCAGGAGGAGAGTGATGCTACAAACGGTTCCCCGGGAAGATCTCGAAGCAGCCGCTACACACACACACATACACGCACGGAATTCTTTCCGTTTGGATCGAGAAAGATCCGGAAAATAATCTGCCAGTTCCTCTAGGAATTTAGAAATACATTCATGTGAAAGAGTTTATTTGAATGTTTTCTATCCATGTAACACTGTGACCAAATACATTAGGTTTTGTGATTTTTCAATCAATCGCAATCAACAGGATAGCTTCTGAAGATTATTCTTCCCCATCAGTAGGATATTTCCGTATCCAATATTGGATGCATAAAACCTTGTGCCTCCAACGTGACGCTCTCGTTTTCGAAGTTCTCCAAATATTCATTCATTCAGAATGAATTCAGATTCAACTTCATACAAATGATCTCTAAATCAACGATAGTCCTACGTCACCCTTGCGGTTATACCATAGATATAACCCACTTCCTGTTTTTTTCGCATTTTTTCATCAAGGATTAAATTATTTCCTATATTTTATTTCATTATTTCATTTTGAAAGTATTAAATTTTTTAAGTCGAACTTTTTCGAAAAAGCTGAAAAATAAATTAAAATTTCCAAAAATGTCCACTATAAGAACTACATAATTTTGGTCAGACAATGAAATCAACATTGGAAATAGGACGCTGCTATTTCTGGTGATTTTTATGAGAAATTAAAGGAATTGTTTTGGGAAAAATTAATTTCAATCTTTAAAATATAAAAATATATTTTTTGTTTTTTTAAGTCCCAAAAGGCCAAACATTTTTTTCGAGATGACACCAGATATTGACGTTTCATGCATTTGTTATATGGCATCGGAAAAAAAATCGATTTCCCAAATTCAAAGGGAGGGTGGATATGAACATTGTTTAGGTGGATTCAGGATGGCCTGAGTCTTAACTAGGCTGAACAAAAGTACCGTTTTTAACGAGACAGTACCGTGTTTTCGACCGATTTTGATTGTTCCGTCATTCATTCATTAATACATTCTTGTATTCATTAATATTCTACTATCGTTATTTTCAATAATTTTATTCGAATGAACATCTGATGAATGAATTGGGATTTACATTCTTATATTCGCAGGGATTTCGCACAACTGTCTTCAACATGCAATCGACATTGAAAGCTCCGTTGTAATAATTATAAATCAAACATTTATTCGCTTTGTTGAAAGAGACGATGTATCTGCCACTATACCAGTGCCCATGAATTTGATGATTTTATTAGAATTTTTACCAGCGTCAATTCGTCTTCAACTCGATTATCTCCAAGGTTAGCCTTAAATCATGGTTGAAAAGGCCGTACTCCAATCGCAACTTCTCTCGACTCACGTCCAATCACTGTTCGTTAGATGCTCTTGACGATCTTGTCCAAATCTCTTTATGTTCCCTCCTCTCTATAATAAAAATATGTAACCCTACTAACCTCGAGTCGTCCGCGTTTGAACTGTTCCCCATCCTATTAACCGTAGAATGAGCAGGTTGTAAATATACTTTAGAATTAAAAATAGATATAGAATTTGGCTTATTCAAATTTATGTAACTGAACCCATAAGAATAAACATATAAATAAATGGTATAAATGGTTTTTATTAAAGTTCATTCCTAACTGGCCATTCAAAGTAGCATCAGTGAAAATCTTCTTTTCCAGATAAATGGAAACATGTTGTTTGATGAGCACACAACAACTAAAGTAATTTAAATTGATGAGATAAGGTGGTGGTGGAACTAATATTCCTTGCCAGTGGCAAATCTTTGGTGAAAATATTCTCAGAAATGGAAAATGAATTTTTATAGTGTAACTTAGCTTACTTATTATATTTTATGTGTGTCTGGTAGTATCGCATCAGTTGGAATGATTTTTCTATAATGAACAATACGTGGGGACAACGGAAAAGTCACGACTCAATTTTTTTTGTCCCATTTATTTATTTTAGGCTCAATAGCATTTCAGCTGTAACAGAGCCGAATTTTAATTGTGTGAATACATGTCACATGTTTATTATATCTATAATTAGCACATTACACTGTTGCCATTTTTCGGCGTAAGATTATTCCCTTCTATACCATTTTGCATATGGTACATTTACACAGTAGCCATTTTGGCGTAAGAGTATTCCTTCTGATCCTTCCATTATTCAGTTAGACCACCGGACAGCGGAGACAGTTGATTGATCATTGTTGAGTTATTTATAGAACAGCAGTCCGATGTTGCAATACACAGAGCAGTTGTATGGATGCATCGATCTTATTTCGATCGTGGATCGATCTCCATCGCTGATGATTGTTGCGTGGACGTTGTTATTCTGTAACAACACAGAGATGGTCAATGAGGGCCCTGAGTTTTGAACTCACGATCGATCGCTTACTAAGCGAACGCGCAACCAATGTGGCTACGGAGACCCCTTAGGACTCAACATTGAAATCATAAATAATAGTCAAATAGAACTTTTATCTGAATTGTGACAAAATTTATGGAAAACTTTCGAAAAATTATAATTATCTAAATATTCTTTCCTGGTAGAGTACAAAGCAGGTATCTATACAGCCATGCCAGGCCAATGCGATATAGTGGTTCTCAGGTTCTCGTTAAATATAAGACCCGTATTGCTTTAATTTGTTTATTACGGTGGTCCACAAAATCAATTTTTCCCCTTTTACAAAAATGTTGGGTCTAAATGATTTTGCGATAAGGATCAAAAGTATCAATTTCAACGAAATATGAGAATCACTATATCGGTTTGGCATGGAATGTCTGTATAAGAATGTTTAATTGTCTGCTTTTATTTTCGGTTTCATTCAGTCAATAAAATTCTTAAAAAAACAGTCCGGAACAATTTGGTCAGCCAAGTTTTAATCGAATTTTTGAGCACAATATCCCGGCCTATCGGCGAAAAACTCGGCGAACAATGACAAAATATTTCTACTAGAAAGAGGGGAAACATCTGATGTGAAGATGTTGAACTGGATGATTCCTATAACACTGCCCTGGTGTAAACCTGCTTTAACTCTAAACGTTGATTTGAGAGATCTACCCAGTTAGTGGCAGCTTAAAATCTTCACAAGAAATATCGGGAATTACCGATGCGGCTTGAACATAACAATTATTCAACATTTAAGATATTCTAGAACGCCTTCTCGGCGTTTAAATACGACGATTTGTCACAGCGAAGGTGCGATATTTATGACCAAGCTAATGCTCTCGATTACAATGATACACGATGCATAACTGTAATTGGTAGGCTGAAACTGCAAGCTTCGTTCTTTACTGATAAACATGAGATGATAGCTGAAAACTGAAGCTGTTTCGAAATACAGCCCCATCGGTTTTTAAGAAATGTGTTAAAAATTCAAAAAATAAATCGAAGATTTCTGACGAATTTGGAGGTTACTCAGTTTTTTTTGTCCTCACAATAAAGTGAACATGTCAACTTTCTCCGCTCGATTTGCGGCACGTGGTGGGGAGCTCATCCGGGAGATCTCATAACGCTTTACAAAACAACTATTCTATCTATTCTGGAGTATGGCTCTTTTTGCTTTCTCTCAGCAGCTAAAAGTCACCTTCTAAAATTGGAACGAATTCAATATCATTGTCTGCGTATAGCTCTCGGCTGTATGCACTCAACGCATAACATGAGTCTCGAGGTTCTGGCAGGAGTAACTCCTCTACAGAACCGATTCTGGGAACTTTCTCTCAGAATACTGGTGAAATGCGGAGTCACGAACACACTTGTGATTAAAAACTTTGAAAAAATTCTGCATCTAAATATACAATCTCGGTTTATGAGAATTTATTACCACTATATTTCGTCGGATATTTGTCTTCCATCGTTTACTCCAGACCGTGCTCACTTCACCATCAGCAGTTCCTCAATTGAATACGATCTGTCGATGAAACAAGCAATACTTGGGATTTCAGATCAGCTTCGACCAACTTTCATTCCCCGTATTTTTAACCGAAAGTACCAAAAAGTCAATTGCATGAAAATATACTTCACTGATGGGTCTCGCCTCAATGGATCCACTGGCTTCGGTGTTTTCAATGAAAATTCGAGCGCCTTCCGCAAACTGCAGGAACCTTGTTCCGTTTATGTTGCTGAGCTGGCAGCAATCGCCTTCGCATTGGGGATGATCTCCAACAAGCCTGCAGACCATTACTTCATTTTCTCGGATAGTCTCAGCTCGCTTGAGGCTCTCCAGTCGATGAAAACTAGTAGGCACCCATCTTATTTCCTCATAAAAGTGAGGCAGCAGATGAGTGCACTGATCGAAAGATCTTATAAGATAACCTTTGTATGGGTCCCCTCTCATTGCTCAATTCCTGGCAATGAGAAAGCGGACATTCTCGCAAAGGTGGGTGCCCAATAAGGCGAATTGTTTGATAGACAGATTTCATACGATGAATTTTTCCAATTACTACGTCAGAGTTCTCTCTTGAGTTGGCAAACCGATTTGGACACTGGAAGTCTTGGGCGGTGGTTATATTCAATTATTCCAAATGTTTCTTCGAGAGCGTGGTTCAAAGGTTTGGACGTAAGTCGTGACTTCATTCGTGTAATGAGTAGACTTATGTCCAACCACTACTCGCTAGATGTGCATCTCCACAGAATAAATCTTGTTCAAAGCAATGTCTGTCGGTGTGGAAACGGTTACGATGACATCGATCACGCAGTTTGGCAATGTACGGATAATTACGCAGCCAGAGAGTACCTTTTGAATGCCCTTGAGGCCCAAGGAAGACAACCCTATGTTCCTGTTAGAGACGTGTTGGGAACTCGCGACATCTGCTATATGCAGCTGATCTATATGTTTGTGAAACGGTCTAGTATAAAAATTTAATGCTGTTGTGTTTTTCTTTTTCGTTATTAGTTTGTTTGTCTTGTACCCTCATCTCACCGTCGCCCACCCTCGACAGTGAGTCGAACACCAGATGATATCCCTGGTCATTATGCACAATGCTACAGTGCGTGTGGAAACCCTCTGTTGAGACAACGGTACTCCTTATCCTAATCCTTAACCTGTCCTGTCCCACAGAAATTGTTGCCCTTTTAACCTCGAGTAAACCGCGAGTATTCGGTCGAATCCTACTAAACATAGCAATTAGTTGAAACGTTGTATAAACAAAACTTGAATTAGCGGCTCCGCAAAGCTTATGCGATTGAGCCTTACAAATAAATGAATTGGGAAAAAAAATAAAGTGAACATGTTCCATATTCTGTATTATAAAGAACAAAATGCGAAAATATGTATTGAAACAACTCGTGGATATTTCTGGAATAAATTATGTATATTCAAACAAACATCTTCACCGGACCATTGGCACTAATTTGATAAGAAAGATCTATGGATAATGTATGGGTTCTGAGACAGTTTGTACCACCGTGTCGCAGACACTTGACGTGGGATGATAAATTTTTCATCACATTTTCCAACAGCATCGACCACGAAACAAAAAAAAAGATGCAAGCTTATCATGACATAGCCCCATTCACTCCGCATTTTTTCCACCCGAATCTCAGGTAGTCACTCATCTCACGGATCTTTTTTTTTGTCTTTCGTCCGCATATTTTCGACTGTAATCTCCGGCGCTCCATTCCGGCCAACGAACGAACAAATAATACCACACTCCAACGCTGTTCCGGAGTCTCTCTCTTTCTCGTTCGTCAGGGTCTTCGGGGGGCTAGTACTCGACATTTTAGAACAGTAAATTCACTATCTAGCTTTATTGCGCTCTTGTACGTGATTAATGACGGATTTTTCACCCACTATCTGGCTGGCTGTTCTCTCAAAGGTTCAAAGCAAGAGGGGCGAATGAAGATTGGCACTCGAGCCACAGGATTCCCTCTGGGGTGCTTTGGAGGGAAACACTTGTAATAGAATTCGAGTTACCAGAATAATGACGGTGATGATAGTTCCAGTAGCAACAATACCAATGCAATTCCAAAAAAATGGTTTCAAAGTTCCGTGGGATGACACTCGAATGAAGAAACGGGACTGTATTTGATGTAAACATTGCGTTGCGAGAGATTAAACGCACTGATCTCATCTTCCTCTTTCGTGTGAAGGGGAAAAAGACTGAATGATAATTTCCCTATCGCAGTATGCAAAAGTCTAGACGAATGTGACGATCTTCTAGGAACCACTGTCATGTTTTCACTCGCTCATACCGCAAGGAAAGAATAATATTCTGCAAATAGACTGTACCTCTATCAGTTTTGTCACGGTTTTTCGTGGTATAAATTAATTGTTATTCATGTCATATTCATGGTTTTTCGGTTAAACAGAAATGCAATTTCACTTTATTTCGGGCAAAGTACACCGTTCGGTACCGTACGTGATGAACAGCGTTATGTTTCTAAGAACTGAGCTGCTGAATTTCAGTACATGCATATTAAAGCACATCTCATATTCATTCATAACAATTTCATAGGTTATTCTTAACATTACAAGCGTTACGGACGGTTGAGAAGCTTCAAGTCTTGGTGCGAAAATTGACACATCACCTAATAAGTTTCTGCTTTATCCTGAAAATCCACTCTCTTCACGTGATTTCTTGGAAGCAGCTAAAAATAGTTGATTAATGATTCATCATGCTCTCGCGTGAACATTTCGCGATGGCGAATGTACAGTGTTGACCTCTGGTGACGATATCCATTTAATTTATTTTTATAATTCAATCTCTACAGACCCGATAATCCAATAGATATTTTCACTAAATACATCATCTATATGAATGGAAATAGATGGCCAAATGTGATGGTAAGCGCAATACCTGAGGAATGAATGGTCAGATTTGAGCCGGCTCTATATTTATTGTTTTTGTCTCTGTAGGCCAAGATCATTTCGCAAAAATCGCCACAACGACGTCACAGAGATGCCCAACGCTTGAGCAGAGTTGCCAATAATATTTTTCAAAAAACAGGAAGATTGCTCCTAAAAAAAACTGGAAGTAAACTGGAACCTGAAAAATCGTTTTATTTTAAGAAGTTCGACTTTGAGTTATTCAAAACATTGTTTTTTATCTATTCCAGTGCTTGATAAATAGAATTTACTTCGAAGCTTCGTGTAATGTTCACATGTAGTTCATAGAATAGCGAAATGAGCCATTAATTAACCATTCGAGCAGATCAAAATAACGTTTCCCACCCCTCGAACATTACTGTGAAACAATATTCGAGGAACTTCTATTGGTTTCAAAGGATTGCGCTCGGTAACCTTCTCCGGTTACCTACAGATAACTCTTCTCCGTCGCGATTTAATTTCTATAAAGCTTACGCATAATGGAACATAACTCCGGGACGATTGTTTCTAGAGGAGCTCTCTCGGCTTCTCAGGCTTTTGAAAGATAACTGTGTACCTTCGAGATGGAAGTTGAATATAGATGAATAACGGAATATAACGCCGGTCCGATTGATTTTAGAGTTCTTCCGGTTATTTTTTCAGGTTTTCCAAATATAACACTCCGCCGTCGCGAATGGAGTTCTATAAAGCTATGGTTGACGTATCGCCGGGACGATTGATTTTAGAGAAGTTCTCTTGGATACCCTCTCAGTTTTTAACTGTGAGAATAGATTTCGATTAGGAAAGATGCTATAAATAATAGAATATACAGCCGGTCTAATTAATTGTACAGGTTTCCCTTTTTAGGTTACCTAAAATAATCTTTGCCGCATGTTGTGACACATGAGATTTTCGAATTTTCATTTCGTTGAAGGGTTGATTGATGTAAACGGATGTAAACGGAAGCAAGATTACTTGGGTTGATTATTCATATCAATTAAAGTCAATGGAGCACATTGATCCTATGATCTTCTAAACTTCAGAATTAATTGGAGGACCTATAGCATATAATGCTCGAAGTCAGCATAGTACGCGGGCTACATGAACCATTCAGGGTTAGATTTCTTGTTGTGAACATTGCACTAGTCGTTGTTGAAATGGTAGATCAATTGGTCTGAACTTCAGCATGTTTTGGAGAACCTAGAACATATAATATGTATATAAACTCGAAGAACGTTGTTGCTTGGGTAGACACCACATATCTGCACACCAATGAGGTACAGCAGGTGGAACAGTAGGCGAAGTGTATCTGTATTGGCAAGCCAAATATCGTGTCGTAATTATTTGCATTCAATATGGAATGTATATGGAAGAAACAAAACAATGTTGAAAGTACTTACGCTTGATGTACTGCCATACAAATGAGGTTGGCATGTGGAGGTTTTAGGGAACAAGAAACATTTCTAAGGTGATTCAACACTCCTCCTACCTTTCTGAAGATGAGAGGGGGGAAGTCTGCCATAGAGATGAAACAGTTTTGTTAGAAATACTAGGAATTTTTTTTTTCGAGGTGAATTCAACAGGGTCAATTAGATGATCAATCAATGAACAGTTCTGTGATTGGACCCATGAACCTGCTCATAGTAAGAAAACGTGGATGTTTGAAGGTATTGATAACAAAACACAAATTTTGGGCGGGACGAAGTTTGCCGGGTCAGCTAGTTTCACATAAAATTGGTAAAACTGAAGCACACAAAATTAGTGGGTTATATCTATGATATAACCGCAAGGTTCACGTGGAACTACCTTAGCTTAGCAATCATTCGTTTGTATTGATTAAATTCTTGATTGAATGAAACAGTTTCCAAATTCAATTGAGTTCAATATATTTGCTCTGTGAGTGAAAAAAATGAACAAATGCCGTGTAAAGTCAATTCATTTATTGTGATTGATTGTTCTTCGTTACAAGTAAATTTAATGACGGACCTTTTACGTTTGGTATGATGACTAGAACAAAATATATGTACGGAAGAATTATCAAACGTTTGATGAACCAGCCTAAGGCTGAAAATCTTTCCAATAAAGACAAAAAAAAATTATCAAACGATTATTTTATTTTACATTTCCCTCTGAAGTTTACATCCCAAAAGTGTACATACTTCTCGAATCTCGAATTTGCTTGAAACTGGGAAGTTCATTCGCTTCTAGTGGCTGCACGATTTTCCCAGGTTCCTAAGTTTAGAAGATCATGTTAGGACAGACGTATTCCACTCTGCACAAAGGCAAGCGAGGACAAAAGTACTCGCAGTTTGCATTTATTTGCAGAGCCGATTTCCCCAGAAACCACGGTTTTGAAGTCTGTGTTAGGGAAACACATTTCAATCGGAACAAAAATACCCCCGATTTGTATGAATTCGCAATGCCGATTTCCCCACGCTTCATGGATTTGAAGTCTGTGTTAGGGAAACACATTCCAGTCGGAACAAAAATACCCCCGACTTGCATGAATTTGAAATGGTGACCGGAATAAATCGCCACAGTAAACAACTGCAACAGAAACAACCGCTTAGAAAAAGTGTAGTAGGCTAGAAATATTTGGCGCGGGAAAAACATCATGTGCCTCACATTTCTATTATAAATTTATTCTCTTGTTCTCGTTTTTCGAAATTTATTCTGAGGACAATGTAATGGGGACGAAGTCCCCATTTGGCGAGGATAAGGAATCGAGGCGGCCCATGCCGCCAAGATGACGCAATCCGAGTCCACCGCCGACCCGCCGTCGGAAGCGGCGGTGTCTCGCACGCAAACCTGGGATCCACTGATTGCCCGGTTAGTTTGAAACATAGGATACGATCCTTTAGCAATGTCCGACCGAGCTCTAGCGAGCGTCGGACGGTATACGTCTGCCCGGGGCGTTACGTTTGCCTGGGGCGATACGTTTGCCCGGTTAATTCTTGTTTTGAAATACAATACCGCGCCACAATATTTATAGCCTACTACACATTTTATAAGCGGTGGTTTCTGTTGCAGTCGTTTTCTGTGGCGATTTATTCCGGGAACCATTTGAAATACCGATTTCTCCAGGCACCTTGGTTTAGAAATCTCTATTAGAGAACACATTTCGGTGGGAACAAAAGCTCCCCCTACTTTCGTGTGTTCTTTTTCTTCTTTTTGGCTATAAGAGGGTTTAAACTTTTCAGTTCACTCGCCTCTAGGCTCTTTCGTGTGCTTGCAATGCCGATTTCGCTGCTTGGTTTTAAAGTCTGTGTTAGGGAACATTTTTCGATGAGAACAAAAGTCCCCCTACTTTCATGTATTTGCAATGCCGATTTCCCCAAGGCTGCTTGGTTTTGATGGCTGTGTTAGGGAAACCGTAAATCGGGCCAATCAAAACGATGCAGTTAGGGCGTTTAGATAACGCCTAATATTTTACAGTTATTCAATTGTTTATCTAATGAAAAACAACATTTTGTTAGTTGCGATAGATGCGTAGAAATATTCCCTATCAAGTGATGCAAACATCTCTCCTATCCAGTACGAAATGTTCGAGCTATAAGCATTCGAAATCTTTCATTTTTTCCTGCATGTTCTGTGTTTAGGTTTTCATTTTACCCTCCATATATTCCGGTTAGACGTAGTCCCACGTCAAAAACTGGATAAAACTGGACAATATTTGAAAAAACTGGAAGATTTCAAGGTTTAACTGTTTGATTGGATCGAGGCAAAACAAAACTGGAAGAATCCAGTTTTAACTGGAACATTGGCAACGCTGCGCTTGAGAACGACGAGTGAGAGACTGATTTGGATCTTCCCCAATTGATGCGCTGGCGGCAGCAATATTCCCGACGCTACGGGCACTTCTTTGTCTCACTAGCACGTTAACATTTTGTACTGCACCTATGGATTCAAATTTTTCCACTAGACGCTGAATTGTTGATCTGGCAGGACGATTATGAGGGCCATAAATTGAACATATTGCTATTAAAGTTGAGGCCATTGATTTCGAATTTCGGTAGTAAATATCAATAATCTCGACTCGTTTTTGGATCTTATATCCTTACATTGTGAAATGGCAAACCTAAAGGCCCATTTATACGTTGCTAGTAGCTGACTTGGGAATGAGCAGCTACTGACCCGGTGAACTCGCTTGACAATTGGTTGACTCGCCTTGTCCGTTCACACAGTGTGAGCTGCTGACGAGAAACTAGATACTACAGCATTGGCTTACCAGGGATGCCAGATGATTTCTCAAATGTCCATCAAATAGTCAGAAACAGCAATCAGGTCCGAATTTGGCAGATGATTGATCCGAAATCGACTTCTCTATTGGTAGTATTCGTCTCAGGTTTTCAGTTGCATTTATTTTATTCAGCTGCACAATTTTATTGCGAAATACACGCTGACCGTGTATAAAAATAATTTGTGCTGAATTTCTTCGAACTGAAGAAACTATCCGAAAAAGCAGAAAGGCAAAAGGATTTGGGCCAGGAATTGGATGCAAGAAAAAGGAGCAACAAATAAAATCTTGAAGGAACTCTACGATGGTCCTCTAGAGTACATATCAGTGTTGAGAAAAACACCTGACTTAGTGGAAACACTGTTGGATTTCATTGGTCCAAAAATACAACGCCAAGATACACTCATGAGGGATGCTATACCTGCAAGAGTACAATTAAAAAACGACATTGATGTGCCTTGCTTCTGGAATATCGTTCAGATTGTTGTCGATAATTTTTAGATTCTCGAAAGCATTCATAGCTTAGATAATTCCGGAAGAATGTGATGCTATAAACGGCAACCTAAAAGATTTTTAAAAATTTTATTTGTTTCGCCTTGCCTGCAGCTTCGTGTGCCAATTTGTGAAATAAAAATGATAGTAGACTTGCAGGTGGAATAAATACGCGTCAAAAATTAAAATAATGAGTGAAAATGTTCTTTTTAAAATCGAATATGTATTCTGTTTTATAGAACAATACTTTATTTGCAAGTTGTGAGTGAATTTTGAATGAAAATTGTGCTTGATAATAATTCTATATTATAGATTCTCAAGAAAACTATCTCAAAACGAAAGCGTGCCCCGCCAGCGTGCATAACAAAATAACAACGATTTCGTTTAGAAACTATGAGGGTTTTATTTGTTTTTCCAATAATTTCAAGTCTATAAATATCTTCGCATATTTTCAAATATCTAGAAAATAGAGAATTTTTTTTACATTTGGCATCCCTGATTCGAATGCTAAATTCTGTTTTTGACGTTTGGAGGGATGCGAGTGCGAGTGAATTCAAAAAAACATTGAAGTAGCTCGCACGCCGGATTACACATGACACTAATTGGCTGCACTGCAGTAACTGACTAGACCGACTCGTATGCTTACTCGCATCGTCTGAACCCGGCTTTACTGTAGAGAAATGTCAAGAGAGCGGGAAAAAATACGGCGTCGTTTGCTGTCCCTATCGGTCTTCTTTTGTAGTGTCCCTATTTCAATACCCGTTACATCGTGATAAGTCTTGTTAGCCCATTCGATATTTACGCTAACGAAATTGATCTTTGTTCAAAAATGGAAATGGATTTCAAGGAGAAATAACGCTCTCCCATATCTTTATTTATATAAATAAAAATGAATCGTCAAATGTGTTGGTAAGCGCAAAACCCGAGGAAGGAATCATCCGATTTGAGCCGGCTTTATTTTGATTTATTTGTCTCTGTTGTTAGATCAATTTTACGGAGAGAAAAATTAGGACATTTTCGAAAAATGTGGAAATTTCATTCTCATTTGTTCTGAAGTAACGTCGTAGAAGGTGTTGTTAGTCAAATTGATCTTGTGTTGACGTTGACGGAATTGATCTTCGTGTTATGTTTGTGTGAAGCGTGAATTGTGATGGGTACTTAGGTGGATCAACGCACTTTGAAAAAAAGAAGAAATATGAATGAAAATCGATTCCTGTTAAAACAACTCCTGTTAAAAATTCACTTTTCCGTATCCATGCAATGAAGAAACATGTTTTTTTTTCAAACGATTAAAGAGGAATTATGTCTGATAATAATTTCATATTCAATTAATATCATCAATTAATGAATAGTCCTAGGTTTAAACCCAAGATCGTGCATAATAAGAAAATTTGAATGTTCGAATGTATTCACATCAAAAATCATTAGGTGGGACGGAGTTCGCCGGGTCAGCTAGTTATGATATAAAAACGTTATCAGACACTATTGACGTAGATCTACGCCTTTGATTTCTATATAGGGGAGTCACTCTACGAAAAGTGTAACGAAAAATGGGTGAGTTATATCTATGATATAACCGCAAGGTTGACGTTGGACTAGGTTAAGTTAGCTTAGCAATCATTTGTTTGTATTGATTTGTATTGAATTTTTGATTGGAAGAAACAATTTCCGAATCCAATCGAATTCAATATATTTGCTTTGTGAGTAAACAGATTGAATAAATGCCATGTAAGGTCAATTCATGTATTGTGATAGATTATGTTCTTCGTGACAAGTAAATCTAGTGACAGTCTTTTTGTGTTTGGTATGAAGCCTAGGACAAAATAAGTGAACGGAAGAATTATCAAACGATTATTTTATTTTGCATTTCCCTCTTAAGTTTGCATCTCTCAAGTGTACGTACTTCTCGAACTGCGAGTTTGTTTGATTTGATGAACTTTAGGTACTCAGTGCCAGAAATTCAGTGAGTAGAAGATATGAAGGCATATCCTTCAATGCAATCTTGAATAACCGAGTCAAAGCGTTGGGTTCGTACCCGTTTTTGTAATCCGTGTTGGGAAAACACTTTTCGGAGTGCAAAAAAACATGCGGATGCAGAAGTATTTCCGGCTTGCATGAATCAACAACTTCAACTTATACCGTGTTCAGGAAACATATTCTAGGTTGCACAAAGGCAAGCGAGTACAAAAGTACTCGCAGCTTGCTTTTATTTGCAAATCTGATTTCCCCAGACACTTTGGTTTTGAAGTCTATGCTTATTTCAGTCGGAACAAAAATACCCCCGACCTGCATGAATTTGCAATGCCAATTCCCCCAGACATCTTGGTTCTGAAGTCTGTGTTGGGGAAACACATTTCAGTCGAAACAAAAATGCTCCCGACTTGCATGAATTTGCAATGTCAATTTCCCCACGTCCATGGATTTAAAGTCTGTGTTAGGGAAACACATTTCTGTCGGAACAAAAAATCCCCCAACTTGCATGAATTTGCGATGTCGATTACTCCAACACTGCTTGGTCTGTGTTAGGGAACATATTTCGGTAAGAACAAAAATCCCCACACTTTCATGTATTTGCAATGCCGATTTCTCCAAGGCTGCTTGGTTATGATGGTTGTGTTTGGGAAACTGTAAATCGGGCCTTTCAAAACAAAGTAGTTAGGGCGTTTAGATAACGCTTAACATTTTACAGTTATTCAATTGTTGATCTAATGATAAATCATATTTTATTAGTTGCGATAGATACTTAGAAATATTCCCTATCAATTGATGCAAATATCTTTCCGATACAGTAAGAAATGTTCGAGTTATAAGCATTTGGAATCTTTCATTTTTTCCTGCATGTTCTGCGTTTAGGTTTTCATTTTACCTCTCATATACTCCGGTTAGACGTAGTCCCACGTCAAAATTAAGAGATTTCAAGTGCATATCATACTTGTGACAGACATACAGCTGTACTTGCGTTGTACTTCGAAAATTGTATATCTGTCACCATGTACAGCGCTAGAACCATGCAAGCAACTCGGTACAATCGCTGTACCTGTACCGACCTGTTTTACCGCTGTACATGGCTACAGTTGTACTGTGCGCAGCGCCATAGACGGTTAGTGGTGGGTAGCATGAACAAGCAGAATCAAATCACTTGATAAACGTTCTTTTCATTGACTTTCTCTTAAGTTAATAACTCAGATTGGAAACTTGTTTGTTGTGTTTGATAGTTTAGACACTAAATAAAAACCTTTTTCATTGAAATATGTGGTGGAAATTGGAAAAATATCTGATTGCCAGTTTGACATACGGTACAATGTACACAACCAAAGTATGTCTGTCATGGTACGATGGTACCTGTACAACGCTGTACACGTACAACGCAAGTACAGCTGTATGTCTGTCTCTGGTATTACATAGAATTATCATAAAAAACTATCCACCATTTTTTCACCTGAGATATCGTTAGCGGAAATAGTAAAACAAGTGAGTAATTCAATGAACATAAAGAGGTACGTTTTGTAAGCGAATGCAAAGGAAAATCAAGTACTTTGCATTATTTCTCTCAACTTGATTCCCGTGAATGTTGTATGCAACACAGAATTGTGTGCAATAATTCGTTCTATCAAACAAATTAGACATCCAGTCAATGTGTAGGAATAAGGGTGATGTAGATGTTGGAGTGAGTTAGTGAAATGGCTGCAGTTCCATAGAAAATCATTATTTCAGCGATACCAAGGTTATATAGTCAGTGTGTGTGACGTGAAATATAGTTTGCGGACGAACATTATTTCACCGAAAAAGCTTCTATTCCCGATGACTTGGAATAAGACTAATAAAAAATTGTAAGGGGTTGTATATAGGACACGACCGCATATTTTCGACGTAGAACTACGCAATTATATTATGCAATTCACTTTTTTACCGAATATTATTTTAGAATGCATCGAAATTTTTGTAATAGATTATGTTCTTCGTTACAAATAAATTTGATGAACATCCTTTTACGTTTGATATGATGCCGATGACTACCAAAATATGTGAACGGAAGAATTGTCAAACGATCATTGTATTTTACATTTTCCTCTGAAAATATTGCACATCTCATCTTTACGTAGTTCTCAAACCGCGAAAGTTCATTCACCTCTAGTATCTGAAATGACGATTTTCCCAGGCTTCTCAGTTTAAAAGTATGTTTTATGGAAACATATTCCGATCTGCACAACGACAAGCGAGTACAAAAGTACTCAATGTCAAAAAAATACCCCCGACTTGCATGTATTTGCAAAGCTGTCTCCCAGGCATATTGATTTTGAAGTCCCCCAGGCAGTTTGGTTTTGATGTCTCTGTTAGGAACCCGCCGCATGTGTCGTCAATTTCGACCAATCAGAGGTGGGTATTTACATTAGGATAGGGCTTGAGATTTTTCAATTGTTCGATAGTTATTTTCATGACATATACTATTTTCTTCGATATAAAAATTTGTTAAGGAGTGCCGAAATCGATTGACGCAACATTTTCATTAATCCATCATGAAATGACTGAGCAATAAGCGTTTGAAATTGGACAATTTTCACGATGTGCTCGATATTCGATTTTCAATTTGTACTCCAATATGTTCCCGAAAGACGTAATTCTACGTCAAAAGAGAGGAGGCGATCTGGCGTAGTGGTAACATCCATGCCTCTCACGCTGAAGGTTACGAGTTCAATTCTCACTCCCGACATTCTTCCAAAAATGGAAATACAAGTGACGAACCAAATAAATGAGTTGAAAATCACTATAATACAGATAAAAAAAAGAAAAAACTAATAAAAAACAGGTCACATTTTTATGAAATAAAGTTAACGTTAATAACTATTTTCACTGTGAACGAATTCGCATGATTTGCATAACAATTCAATCGGCAATTCTCTGAGATTTGTTTGATATGCTACACATTACAATTCGCTAATTTGTAAACGTTTAAAATTAATGAAAACTGGAAGAACTTCCTTTTTTTCCATATATTTATTCTGCCGATTTGTGTGCTAACCCTACCCGTATTTCGAATGCTTATAACTCGAACATTTTGACGTAGGACTACGTCTTTCATTTCTATACCGGGGTGTAAAATCAAAGTTTCGAAAACGAAAGCGTTACGCCGGAGACCGAGATTTTGAGCGTTAATAGCTCTTAAACAACTGAACGAAATGGTATGATAAACACTTCATTCGAAAGATAAAATGTCTACGCGTTATATACTTGTTACTTTTTCATCCAAAAACTTGTTTCAATAGCCTTAAAATTGCTTTCAAAACAGGCTATTGAAATCACCAATCGGTATATAAGCGAGCGCCGCTCGTAAACCCACTCAGTTATAATTGAACAGCGACTGGAGCATGTTGTCGCTGTTGTGATGAAGCTAACTTCGTTTATCATGAAAGCGCTGATGAACGGTGTTACCAAGAGCCTGTTTGTACACCTTAGGCCAGAAGGGAATCCATCAGGAGGAGAGTGATGCCACGATTCCGCTTGAAACATCGGAGCAGCCGCCATACACACACACATACACGCGCGGAACTCTCGTTGCTATCATCGTTGCTGAAAAATAATCTACCAGTTCCCCTGGGAATTGAAAAAATACATTCATGCGAAAGAGTTTATTTTAATGTTTTCTATCCATACATCACTGCAACCAAATACATTTGGTTTTGTGATTTTTCAATCAATCGCAATTGACAAGCTTCTATTATTTTTCCCCATCAGTAGATAATTTTCGTATCCAATATTGGATGCATAACATGAAGAACGGAAAAATTTTCACATCGCCAAAATCATGTAATTTTCGAGTAATTATTTGCTTCCTACTCATATAATGCTGCGACTAAATACATTTCGTTTTGGATTTTTTAATCAAGTGCAATCAAAGTAAGACCACGTCTTTCGGCAATTTATTAGAGGTGCAATGAATCTTGAGGAATTCCCGCTCTACGCGCGGGAAACGATGTTTACTCAACAATTTCTTTTGGCAAACGATGTCAAATGAGAAATGTGTGTTATGAGAAAGGATTAGCGAACGCAAAAACGACAAACGGGAGAAAGAGATTTTTGGAGGTTGAAGAAAGTTGGCAGAAAACATCTTCATTTTATCTTTCGAATAATGTGATTCATACCACTTCGTTTTGCCAGAAAGAGATTATTATTGCTCAAAGAAGGAATCGAGTCCTCCGAGGAAATTACCCAGCGCAAATTAGAGTCGACTATCGATTGCGGCATTCGTACACAAATAATTTTATAATGCAGTTTCATCAAAGTGATTTCTTCGATATGGGGAAATATTCACTACATAATGTCATGTATTTCATATTCTTCATTATCAAATCCATATCCATGGCTCCTATCGGTATCGAATTATCATTAACACCACGATTTTCGCTAAATGCTCATTTCAGTTCGGCCTGCAAAAAACATTTCTGAACTCTTATCCATCAAATTTGGAGCCTTGAAAAGAGCCGTTGATTATATGCTAAGCTAATATAGCACGCTCTCCACGGATACGATGGGCCAGCTGGATGTCCTTGGGCATGATGTGACGCGTTTTGCATGGATAGCATACAAATTGGTATCTTCAAATAGGCCTCCTGCAGTGTCACAACCGCGGAACTTTGGAAGCGCAAGTCGGTTTTGAAGTCCTGAGCAATTCCACGAATCAAATGCTGCAAAGGTAGATTGCGGATCAGCAATTCGGTCGACTTCTGATAGCGACGAATTTCACGCAAAGTTCCCGGTTGATAGCGATGTGGTCACACTCCCCGCGGCTGGTGCACTTATCCGAGCTGCTTTCGTGGTGCCTTACCACCGAAAGACTAACGAGCTGTGTGCTTGGTCCCACACAAACGAGTCCTCACGGTGCGAGAGTAGAGTAAGAAATGAACGAAAGCAAAGGAAGCATCTTATTATAAGCCATAAAAGTCCAGAATGTAAACCCCACCCTCTTTATTATATAAGCTTACTGTATACTTACTTCGATGTTATTCGTTTCTCTCTCAGAGTAACCCAGATTCCTATATTTTCGAGCGGTTATAAGCACAGTGTCGACCGAGTGACGAAAAGTGCTACAAAAGTGCCCGAATTTTACCCCGCCTTGCCACCCGCAGGCAGCACTGCCCTAAGCTTCTGCTATAATCACAATAAAACTACACGAATTGAGCGAATCGCTATCACAGCAGCCTTTTTTTTCCTCATTGAACTGTCAAAACACAACACAACAGTTTTTGGAAAGAGAAACGATTTTTGTAAGTATTAAAAATTGCTTTTATTTTCAGTTTAAACTCAATTTAATTCGTTCCAGATTGGCTTGATCGAACTCCCGAACTGCAGAGTAGACAGATAGGACAGGTGAGTAAGTTTATTTCACTGTTCTATCAGAAAAATCTGTTGTATTGGTCGGCAGAGACATAGAGGCAGTTGAATTATTAAAATAATTGTGCCGGATAATTTTCCCGTATCCAGGGATGTGACCGGAATAAATATTTGTTATCTGATAACGAATATTTATTCCGGTAATATAATAAAAATAATATCGTTTCTATAGGCTATAATATTTTATATACATGTATACTATTTATTATTTTTATTTCAGGTTAATTTCACATTGCCTTTTATTGCTCCAGCTTCAACAGGCATCATAGTAAATACAGGTGAGTACAATGATTTATTTTTGTTGCATAGTTTTCATGTTTTTTGTTATGAACGGAATCGATCTAATAGTGAAAACGGTTCCTTGTTTTTGTTTTTTTCTAGACCAAGGAATCGTTTTTGTTATCGTTCCTATTATCTCTAACGTATAATGTACTTTCGTATTAATTATTTTATTTATTTTCAGGTTAATCTCGCATTGTCTTCCACCGCTCCACCGACAGCAGGCATTCACATTAATATTATTATATACTACACATACTTTTAACATGAATATATATTCAGTATACATTATAAAACTAAGTGAATAACCGATAAGTTGATGATTGTATTTCAAGTTGCAATTGTATTTAAGTGTGAATTGCTTTTTCTAGAAATAAGATACATATTTTTTATCAACGGTATTTCTTTCATTACATTTTATTTTCATTTCCTTGAAAAGAAACAGAGTCATAATAAGGGTCGAGCAGTTTTGCGTGTGGTCGACGCGGTGCCAGATTGACCCAATGTTGGCTCATAATTGGTTGTCAAATACGAAGAGTTGGTCGACAAAATCATTGCAAAATGGCACGATATCGGTACCGTTGTCGACACCATTTGTTGGGACCAATTTTGCACAACAAAGTAGACTGGGAAGCTACGAATATAATAAGGGTGGTTTATAAAATGACGCTTTAGAGGCGAATGAACTGCAAAGTTTAAAGCCTCTTAAAAACAAAGAAAGAAGAAGAATGACGCTTCCTTTATTTTCGTTCATTTCTTACTCTACTCTCGCACCGTGAGGACTCGTTTATGTGGGACCAAGCACACAGCTCGTTAGTCTTTCGGTGGTAAGGCACCACGAAAGCAGCTCGGATAAGTGCACCAGCCACGGGGAGTGCGACCACATCGCTATCGACCGGTAACTTTGCGTGAAATTCGTCGCTATCAGAAGTCGACCGAATTGCTGATCCGCAATCTACCTTTGCAGCATTTGATTCGTGGAATTGCTCAGGACTTCAAAACCGATTTGCGCTTCCAAAGTTCCGCGGTTATGATGCTGCAGGAGGCCTATTCGAAAATAACAATTTGTGTGCTATCCACGCAAAGCGCGTCATATTATGCTCAAGGACATCCAGCTGGCCCATCGTATCCGAGGAGAGCGTGCTATTAGCTTAGCATAAAATCAAGTGCCCTTTTCAAGGCTCCAAATTTGATGGATAAGAGTTCAGAAAAGTTTTTTACAGACCAAACTGAAAGGAATATTTTCGTTTGGACGCCATTCAGCATCGAGAAAATTTCGGAAAGATCTAATCGTTGCTGAAAAATAATCTGCCAGTTCCCCTGGGAATCGAAAAATACATTCATGTGAAAGAATTTATTTTAATGTTTTCTATCCATGTAACACTGCGACCAAATATTTTTCAATCAAATGCTACTATCAGGTGGTTATCGAGTTAGTATTAACCACTGGTGGGCTTCGAGTATCGAGGAAAATCTGTAAAGAATTAATCGTTGCTGAAAAATACTCTGCCAGTTCCCCTGGGAATTGAAAAATACATTGATGCGAAATAGTTCATTCTAATGTTTTCTATCCATATAACACTGCAATCAAATACATTTGGTTTTGTGATTTTTCAATCAATCGCAATTAACAGGAAAGCTTCTGAAAATTATTCTTCCCCATCAGTAGGATATTTCCGTATCCAATATTGGATGCATAAAACCTTGTGCCTCCAACGTAACGCTCTCGTTTTCGAAGTCCCCCAAATATTCATTCATTAAGAATGAATTCAGATTCAACTTCAAACAAATGATCTCTAAATCAACGATAGTCCTACGTCACCTTTGCGGTTATACCATAGATATAACCCACTTCCTGTTTTTTACCAGATCGGAAAGATATTTGCATCAATTGATATGAAATATTTCTACACGTCTATCACAATTAATAAAATATTACTTTTCATGAGATGAACAATTAAATAACTGTAAAATGTCAAGCGTTATTTAAACGCCCTTGCTGCCAAGTTTTGATTGGCCCGATTTACGGTTTCCCCAACACAGACTTCAAAATCGATGTACTTGTGGAAATCCGCTCTTCTAATATAATACATGCAAGTCGGGGGTATTTTTGTTCCCACCGAGTTGTGTTTCGCTAACACGAACTTCCAAATCAATGTGCCTGGGGGAATCCGTTTTGTCAAAACATGCAAACCGGGGGTATTTTCCCCACTGAGCTGTGTTTCCCTAATACGGACTTCAACATTAATATGCCTGGGGAAAATCCGCTTTGCAAATACATGCAAGTCGTAGGTATTTTTGGTGTTGAGTACTTTTGTACTCGTTTGTCGTTGTGCAGACCGGAATATGTTTGCCTAAAACGTACTTTTTAACTGAGAAACTCATCATTTCAGATACTAGAAGTGAATGAACTTTCTCGGTTCGGAAATTACGAAAAGATGAGATGTGCAATGTAAAATACAATGATCGTTTGAAAATTCTTCTGCACACAAATTGTGGTTGGATTAATAAAAAAAAAAAAGGATTAATACAAACTGTGGTAGTCCTAGGCATCATATCAAACGTAAAAGGATATTCATCAAATTTATTTGTAACGAAGAACATAATCCATTATAAAAATTCCGATGCATTCTAAAAAAATATTCGAAATGGTAAACAAGTGGATTGCATAATATAATTGCGTACTTCTACGTCGAAAATATACGGTCGTGTCCTAGATACAACTCCTTACAATTTTTCTGACGTGGGACTACGTCTAACCGGAGTATATGGGGGATAAAATGAAAACCTAAACACAGAACATGCAGGAAAAAATGAAAGATTCCGAATGCTTATAACTCAAACATTTTTTACTGGATCGGAAAGATGTTTGCATCAATTGAGAGGGAATATTTCTACGCTTCTATCGCAATTAATGAAATGTTATTTTTCATTAGATAAACAATTAAATAACTGTAAAATGTTAAGCGTTATCTAAACGCCCTAACTGCCTCATTTTTATTGGCCCGATCTACGGTTTCCCTAACACAGCCATATAAACCAAGCAGCCTTGGGGAAATCGGCATTGCAAATACATGATAGTATGGGGACTATCGTTCTCACCGAAATATGTTCCCTAACACAGACTTCAAACCCAACCAGAGTTGGAGAGATCGGCATTGCAGATACATGAAAGTTGGGGGTATTTTTGTTCCGACTGAAATGTGTTTCCCTAACACAGACTTCAAATCCATGGAGCGTGGGGAAATCGGCATTACAAATACATGAAAGTCGGGAGTATTTTTGTTTCGACTGAAATGTGTTTCCCCAACACAGACTTTAGAACCAAGGTGTCTGAGGAAATTGGCATTACAAATTCGTGCATGTCGGGGGCATTTTTGTTCCGACTGAAATGTGTTTGCCTAACATAGACTTCAAAACCAAGATGTCTGGGGAAATGGGCAAATAAATGCAAGCTGCGAGTACTTTTGTGCAAGTACTTTTGTTTTTTGGCCATTTAAATTTTTTTTTAATTTAAAACACATTCGTTCGATAACTCGCAAGTAGATCGGACAGGTTTTCGAAACGATCCAACAAAGGTGTTTTTTTTTCCACATCGAATCAGACTGTGTTTTTTTTTCGTCGGTTGCGCTTGCGAGTAGAGCGAAGCTCAAAGTGGTGCGCGACCGAGACGCAGAGGATACAATTCAGACAGATTCATCACACACGCCACACAGCAGCGGTAAGTATAAGTTTATTTTTCTTTTGTCCTCCTATCATTCCTTCTACCATCTGTGCTCGATTTACACCATTGTTCATCTGTGTGTTTACCAAATCGGCAAACGTTGGCATTAGGGGTGTCTATTTTTTCTTGGTTACATTACCGTTGAAATTTTATTGGAACTTTTTTTCATTTTAGAATTTTATATAAATAAAATAAATTAATATAAATATTATCCGCAGCATAACCTTATAATATTTTTTTTACTTATTCATTTTGATAATTAGAAAAAAGCAGAAATTGAGGTAGAAAATTCTGTTTACGAAGTTGATAGTTCCGAAGATGAGGAAATCGACGAGAAACAGGATTTTCGTCCTAAAGAATACCCTGAAGGCTCCAAAGGCCCATTCATTGTGTACTTTAGACGGAAATCCAAACTTCTCAATGTCATTCGCATCTCGAAGGAACTAACTCAACATTTTTCTGACGTTACCGAAATTACACGGATGGGGCCAGACAAACTATGAGTTGTCGTCTCAAGCAGGACCCAAGCGAACAAAATAACGCGCTGCGACCTCTTTGCGATTGAGTATCGTGTATACGTACCCTGTTGCAACGTCGAAATAGACGACGTAATAACCGAAAAGGGTTTGTCCCGAAAAGAGATAATCGATGGTGTCGGTCGCTTCAAGAACTCCACACTAAAAACTGTGAAGATTCTTGCATGCGATCGACTGAAATCTGTGTCACATAAAAATGACAAAAGAATTCTCAATCGGACAAACTCTTTTCGTGTGACTTTTGAGGGTTCCGCCCTTCCAAATTACGTTGCAATAAGGGCACTTCGTTTACCTGTTCGGTTGTTTGTACCCCGGGTAATGAAATGCAACAAATGTATGCAACTCGATCACACGGTCGCCTATTGTTGCAATAAAAAACGTTGCGCAGATTGTGGAGAGAGCCATGATGAGAATCCTTGCGCGAAAGAGCACAAATGTCTTCATTGCGGCGGGACTCCTCATGATTTTACTCAATGCCCGGTGTACATACAACGAGGGGAAAAACTCAAGCGTTCCTTAAAGGAACGTTCCAAGCGGACTTTTGCAGAAATGCTTAAGAGTTCCGTGCCAACGACACAGGACAATCCCTACTCCATTCTGCAGAACGACGAGCCTGTTGCTGACGCTCCCAATGCCGGATGTTCCGGTACATCGCAGGGTGCCATCAGGAAAAGAAAAATTACTTCTTTTCCATCACTCCCCAGAAAGAATACCGAAACTTCCCAAGTTGGAATGAAGCCTCGAACTGAACGTGCTGAGAATAGGCCGAAGCAAGTACCTCCCGGTTTACGTGGTCATGCTACCAACCAGGGGTCCTCAGCACTTCCCGGAACAACAACGAACACGTCTGTTCCATTTTCGCGGTCGAAGCAACAGCCACTACCTGGCCTGCTTGCGCTTTCAGACCTTGTGGATAACATTTTAAATGCTTTAAATATAAATGATCCTCTTAAAAGCATAGTATTATGTTTGCTTCCGGTTGTGAGAACATTTTTGAAAGAAAAATGTAGCTTTTTAGCAGCGTTCATTTCCCTCGATGCCTAATTCAGCGCAAGAAGTCAAGGATTTGACCACTGTCATACAGTGGAATTGCAGAAGCATCATCCCTAAACTAGACCAATTTAAATTTTTAGTTCACAGTTCTAACTGTGATGTATTTTCTCTCTGTGAAACATGGCATTGTTAAGCCGACGAGCTGAATTTTCACGATTTCAACATTATTCGCCTAGATCGTAACGACTCGTTTGGTGGCGTACTATTGGGGATCAAAAAACGTCACTCCTTCTATAGAGTCACTCTCCCATCGATTACAGGCATTGAAGTTGTCGCTTGCCAGATACAAATCAATGGCAAAGAACTCTGCATTGCTTCGATATATATTCCTCCCAGGACTACGGTAGGCCGCCATCAGTTCTTTGATATTATCGAGGCATTGCCGGAGCCGCGGTTAATCTTAGGTGACTTCAACTCCCATGGAACAGCATGGGGGTCAGTCTACGATGACAACCGTGCCACGTTGATTTATGATCTGTGCGACAACTTCAACATGACAGTTTTAAATACTGGGGAAGCAACTAGGATAGCCAACCTTCCTGCACGGGCAAGCATGCTAGACATATCTCTCTGCTCTTCTTCATTATCCCTGGATTGCACATGGAAGGTAATCCAAGATCCCCACGGTAGTGATCACCTACCAATAATTTTATCGATCGCCAATGAATCAAAATCTAGTGAGTCAGTCGATATTGCGTATGACCTCACGAAGAATATTGACTGGAGAAAATTTGCAGAATTAATATCTGAAGCAATCATTTCGATGCATGAACTTCCTCCCCTTGAAGAGTATAATTTTATATCAAGTTTGATTTACGAAAGCGCACTTCAAGCTCAAAAGAAACGTGTACCGGCTACCACTTTCCGACGTCGTCCTCCATCACTTTGGTGGGACAGGGAGTGTTCAAAGGTCTACCTTGAAAAATCATCCGCTTTCAAAAAATTCAGGAAAACTGGATTAGTGGAATGGTTTCGAAAGTACCAAGCTCTAGAAGCCAAACTAAAAGGTCTGATTAAAGCAAAAAAGCGTGGATATTGGCGGAAATTC
Source organism: Toxorhynchites rutilus septentrionalis (assembly GCF_029784135.1). Classification (NCBI taxonomy): domain Eukaryota; kingdom Metazoa; phylum Arthropoda; class Insecta; order Diptera; family Culicidae; genus Toxorhynchites; species Toxorhynchites rutilus. The sequence continues at coordinate 295,275,398 of NC_073745.1, read as the reverse complement.
GTCAATGGTTTGTCAAGGGAGACCGCTATGAGTACTCTTTGGAATACGGCTAGGAGAATGCGTGGCTGGAACCATACCAATGAAAGTGAGGAATACTCTGACCGTTGGATTTTCAAATTTGCAAGGAAGGTTTGTCCCGATTCTGTTCCTGCACAAAGCGTCGTACGTGATATTCCACTCCAATGCGATTATGAGAATTTTTCGATGGTAGAATTCTCAATTGCCCTCCTCTCATGTAACAATTCAGCTCCGGGGTCTGACAAGATTAAATTCAACTTGTTGAAGAATCTTCCCGACTTGACAAAACAGCGTTTGCTGAACTTGTTCAACAAGTTTCTGGAGCTGAATATTGTCCCGCATGACTGGAGACAAGTGAGAGTGATAGCCATACGAAAACCCAACAAGCCGGCTTGCGATCACAACTCGTATAGGCCGATTGCAATGTTATCCTGTATTCGCAAATAGTTAGAGAAAATGATTCTACTTCGTTTGGACAAGTGGGTCGAAACGAACAATTTGCTGTCAAATACGCAGTTTGGCTTCCGCCGAGGTAAAGGGACGAATGATTGTCTCGCGCTGCTATCTTCTGAAATCCAAATCGCATTTGCTCGCAAAGAACAAATGGCTTCCGTTTTTCTCGATATCAAAGGGGCATTTGATTCAGTTTCCATGGAAATTCTCTCAGAGAAACTTCATAATCGTGGACTTTCACCAATTCTGAATAATTTCCTGTACAATTTACTGTCAGAAAAGCACATGAATTTCTCTCATGGCAGCTCGAAATCTTCTCGTTACAGTTTTATGGGCCTACCGCAAGGCTCCTGCCTAAGCCCCCTCTTGTACAGTACAATCTGTTCACATGGGCCCTCAAGCTGGGTATCGAATTCTCTACGGAGAAAACTGAAATGGTCGTTTTTTCTAGGAAGCACGAACCCGCCCAATTCCAGCTTTACCTATCCGGCAAAACGATCCAACACTCTATGTTTTTCAAATACCTGGGTGTATATTTTGATTCTAAATGTACCTGGGGGAGACACATTGCGTATTTGAAACAGAAATGCCAGCAAAGAATCAATTTTCTCCAAACAATAACCGGAACATGGTGGGGTGCCCATCCAGGAGACCTCATTCAGTTGTACAAAACAACGATATTATCAGTGTTAGAATATGGCAGGTTTTGCTTCCGATCAGCTGCCAGGATTCATATTCTCAAGCTGGAGAGAATACAATATCGTTGCTTGCGTATAGCCATGGGGTGTTTGCATTCGACACATACGATGAGTCTCGAAGTTTTGGCAGGAGTACCCCCGCTTACTCTTCGGTTCACAGAATTATCCTACAGATTTCTCATCCGTTGCAAGATCATGAATCCATTGGTGATTGATAACTTCGAAAATCTACTACAACTGATTCCTCAGTCAAGTTTTATGTCTTTATACCATGAGTACCTTACCCACGACTTGCACCCTTCACCAGGCATCTCCAACCAAGTTTGCTTCCCATACTTTTGCAATTCCTCTGTAATTTTTTATCTGTCCATGCGACAAAAAATCAATGGAATACCAGATCACCTACGCTCCAATGTTATTCCGTCGATATTTTCGGAAAAATATGGGAAAGTTGGATCTGATAAAATGTTCTTTACTGACGGTTCATACATAAACGGGTCCACTGGCTTCGGCATCTTCAATGAAAATTCCAGTGCCTCTTTCAAACTCAAAGATCCTTGTTCCGTGTATGTCGCAGAAATGGGTGCGATATACTATGCTCTAGGGATCATTGAAACACTGCCCATCGACCATTATTTTATTTTTTCAGACAGTCTCAGCTCAATAGAGGCAATCCGCTCAATGAAAGTTGATAAACGCTCATCTTATTTCCTAACAAGAATAAGACATCTATTGAGTGTTTTGGTCGAAAAATTATTCAAGATTACCTTAGCATGGGTTCCCTCTCATTGCTCGATTCCGGGGCACACTTTTTGAAAGGCAAATTGCCTATAATGAATTTTTTCACATTCCTCGTCAGGACACACTCGTTAGTTGGCAGCGCATGTGGAGTGAAGATGAGTTCGGTCGTTGGTTACACACGATTATCCCTAAGGTCTCGACGAGTGCTTGGTTTAAGGGATTGAATGTAGGTCGTGATTTCATTCGCGTGATACCTCGGCTCATGTCCAATCACTACAACCTAAACGCGCATCTCTATCGCATTGGGCTCGCAGCAAACAATCTTTGTGATTGTGGCGATGGCTACCACGACATCGAGCATGTTGTCTGGTCGTGTATCCGGTTCCATGCTGCTCGCTCTCAGCTCTCTAGAGCACTGAGAGCACAAGGCAGACAATCGGATATCCCCGTCCGGGATATCTTAGGTAGCCGGGATCCTGATCTTCTGCTTCATCTATACCTGTTCCTCAGGAACGCCGATGTCAACGTTTAATGATGTTTCCTTCGTTGTGTCCCCGTTTCATATCCCACCTATCCGATCGATAAACTTTTACTTAGTCGCGGCAATACATACACACACTCTTTACAGATACACGGGCCAAAGGTTGTGCAGTCCACTAATGATTCAACAAGAGCCAAAGGTTGTACCGCTCATGACAACTCTACACGAGCTGATGATTGCGCCGGCTAGTGACCATTCTATCCTGGATTCCTCGAGTCGAGAAGACGCACCACGCTAGATATGGGGTACAGACTAGGGAGCGTTGCTGATTAATGGTCAGCTGCATCCCAATAGGAAGTATCCCGTGTCGGGCACACGTACAGAGCATTGGAGACAGCAACATCCCAATTACGAGAACACTTGTAATACTAACCTCGAGCCGACCGCGAGTAATCGGTTACATATTACTAACATATATAATAAGAAAAAACTGTCAAAATATTGAACTCCGGCCCCGTCAGGCTAACGCCATATGAGCCTTGATAAAAATATATATTTTGGAAAAAAAAATATATCTTTTGCTTACTGAATTTATACGCATACCATTTGATGATTAGGCAAGATGTTGATAGCCAATTGCTGCGATGGCGCCTATTGATTAAACAATATGCGTTCGACGTACATGTCAAAATCGAAACTGAGTGCCTGAAGTTCATCAAACCAAGCAAATTCGCGGTTCAAGCAATACGTACACTTGAGAGATGCAAACTTCAGAAGGAAACGTGAAATAAAATAATCGTTTGATAATTCTTCCGTTCACATATTTTGTCCTAGGCATCATACCAAACGTAAAAGGACTGTCATTAAATTTACTTGTAACGAAGAACATAATCTTGAAGCATGAATTGACCTTATATGGAATTATACAATATTTTTACTCACAAAGCAAATATATTGAATTCAATTGAATTCGGGAATTGTTTCATTCAATCAAAATTTTAATCAATACAAACGAATGATTGCTACGCTAAGGTAATCCCACGTCAACCTTGCGGTTACATCATAGATATAACCCACCCACCCACATTTGCTACGGGGTTGAATTACAATGGTTCCGGGATGCGCCCATCTATCAGAAAGTGAAACAAAGCCAAACGACTTAAGTTTGCTGAATGCTAATGCTAATAAGCTCCTACAGATCTGGAAAACGGTGGTCTCTACCGACGAATTTCGGTTAAAAAATTTTAGTTTTTGACCGAAAGCGGCGAATTTGAGTGTGGCGCAGTGTACCGGGATTTTTCAACAGATGGCGCCACTAAAAGTGAACAAGATTCATTTTTCGTTCAGAAAATGGAGAAAGAGAAATATCGGATTTAGATCAAACATTGTTTTCTGATGGGAAAAACTTCTGAACAATCAATGCTGTGGTTAACGAAATGTTATTCCACTTCTGCTCCTTTTAGAACAACTGTTTATCAGTGGTTTAGTGCATTTAAAATGGGCCGTACAAGCAGTGCAGATGCACCTCGCTCTGGAAGGCCAAAAGAGACTACGAATAATCCAGAAATCATGAAACAAGTGCATCGACTCGTTTCGAACGATCGTAAAGTGAAGTTACCACCAAGTGTATTGCCCTCGAAGGAAACTGTGTTGAGGAATAAATACAGTTTTGCCTAAAAAACGATAGTTTTCATTAAAAGTCCCGGGACTTTTCAGCCCTTGTAGTATATCGAGTAGGTCGGATCAGAAGTGCCACATCAAAGGCACGGTGAAGCATGAAAGAGGAAATGTGACGGTCTGTGGAAGTTTTTGACGTAGGATTACGTCTTTCGGGAACATATTGGGGTACAAATTGAAAATCGAGAATCGAGCACATCGTCAAAATTGTCCAATTTCAAATGCTTATTGGTCAGTAATTTCATGATGGATTGATGAAATTTTTGCGTCAATCGATTTCGGCACTCCATAACAATTTTTTATATCGAAGAAAATAATATATGTCATGAAACTAACTATCGAACAATTGAAAAATCTCAACCCCTATCCTAACGGAAATACTCACTTTTGATTGGTCGAAATTAACGACACATGCGGCGGGTCCCTAACAGAGACATTAAAACCAAGCTGCATGGGGAAAATCGGCATTGCAAATGTATACAAGTCGGGGACATTTTTATATTGCAAGTAAGGTGAGTGATACGATTAATTCTAGCGAATAAAATTTGAATTTGGAACTTAAATGTTGGTTGCTTCGTAAAGTTTCATATCAATGATCGTGGTTTGTGAAATATTTAGCACAAGTGTAAGAGTAAAATTGTATATGGTAGCAGTTGTGTTAATAATGACTTGATATATGAAACAATTTATTTCAATTTTCATAAATCAAGGTGTGTTCCCGCTCGAGAACGGGTCGTTTGGTTTAAGCTGTCTGTTTTGTTGTGTTCATTTTCACCCAACGATATAAATTTTTCTTGGGTGAAAATAAACAAAATAAACGGTGAGAAAAATTGGAAAAATGAAGAGATATTAGAAAAAGTAATTTCCCATATGCTCTACATATAGTACTAGGTGCTGTTAGTCCAATTTATATACGCATTGGGTTTAATAAACTTTCTGAGTGTGTAAAAGTGTAAAAGTTATAAAAGAAAATTACCTTTCCCATTTCAAATATGTTTTCTCTATATTAAAGTAACATGTTTTTAAATCATGAGAAAAATGATAGTTGTGTTCAGTATTGGTAATTATCTTATATTAAAGTTGTGAGTGAGTTTTTTTTATTTATTTCATCCATACATAACATAGGAGGCATCTCGTCTAGGATCACAGAGAGCGGTTTTCATTATGTCTCGTTCCACTTCGGTATCTTTTATCTGATACGCATCATCCAACGACAGTTTAACATCTTTCTGTCATCATCACTCGGTGAACACTGGTGGAGTGAACAAACAATAACCAACAACCAAACAATATCTAACAACCAAACAAAACGGCCCTTTTCAAGGCCACCAAATCATTATCAAAGAGTTTAACGATGTAATTCTTCAAACATATCCAAATCAACCGATAGCCTAACGGAATCCTACGTCAACTATGCGTCGTGTCTCGGACACAACCTTCCTGTGACTTTTTTTGTGATTCTGGAAAATTCTGGAGATTGCTAGAGCCATGCAATGTGTTTCTTCGTGCATTTTGGCTGGCTAAGGTTCATCATGGAGAGCGACTACGAAGTGTATGATCTTAAGCTCATTTGATGACGATAAATATGTGTGATACAAGTCCCCAAGGCTGTGTTTTCGACAACAGTATGATGGATAGTAAATATTTCCCAAAGCATGAAATTCGGGCCAGAGTACAACCGTAACAAAACCATGTTTAATTCAACGTTCCCGTGGGCGCTGTACGGACGCGGCCTTTCCGATGCGCTGCATAAATATTTATTCAAATTACTAAATTGAAACGGACACAGCTTAAGAGGTACTCGTTTTCTCGCTTGTTTTCCTATTCAGGATTTGTAGCGATTGTGTTTGAGTTGAACCAAGTCCAGATTACAGTCGCAGGATGAAGCTAGGGAGAGAGGCGAACAATTTCTCACAGAATGAAGAGCGGCTTCGTAAGAGAATTATTTAATTATTTAAATTGAATTAAAATCCGAAGCGAAAGTATTTGCTCAAGTTGTATCGTGACGTTTAGTGCAGCCAACCGGGACCCCACGGGGACGACCTTTTAACGTCCCGAGCCTGTTTCGAAATGAATTTCAAACAGCTTGGTGTGGGGCGAATATTTGTTACTGTCATCAGTATGACTTGTGTTCCGTTTCTCCAAACTGATAGCTCGTTAAAGCGTTTCTAATTGAACAGATTTTGTATTTAAATCGTTCTTTCCTCTGGCTTGATAATTACGAATCTAGATGAGCCATGCTCCGCAACAATCCCTATGGAATATTCCCGTAAGCAAATTATTATCCAGGTACGGATAATACCTCTCGGAAAATATTCTGAATAGAATTGAAACGCAACTCATCCATCCCCACGAACCGATTAGCATCTTTTATACAATTCCACCGGGAGTCCCTCCGGTGAAAACGGAAAAAGCGAGGGAGAGACACACAGAGAGTTACAAACCACAAAATTACGACAACCCACCGGTTGGGCAAAAAGTAACGATCCATTGAAAATAAAATTTCAATTTAGCAGCTGCGAGAAATTATCTTCCTTTTTATCAGATTTTCGCCATCATCTACATCGTGTCCCCGTGGCGTGTCCTGTCCCCACGGCCGAAAACTTTTGCATGCTCCACACTCTATAAAACACACACACACACAGACACACAATCACATTTTTCGCACGATTTGCTATTTTTGCATTCCAGTCTCAACTTTCCGCCCGGGCGTCGTGCGGCGGACAGAAGGCGGCCTCGAGAGGTGCGATATGACCAATGATATTCCAATGACATGTCCTCTCTGCCTTTACGGCCTCGGAACGCGCTATGGTGTTGGCCGGATTCAATCAGTATTTATTGGATCGTACGTTTCCTTTACGGGTGTGTTTAGGGAGTGTCAGCCGGCGAATCTGGGGTGGTGAGTTTCAGATCCGAATAGATTGAACCTGTTGTCCCTTCGGAAAGGCTCGGCCAATTGAAATGAATAGGCGTAATGTTGTGGAATGTTAATCGGCGTTTTTCTGGACATTTCTTGCACCTGAGATGTTTTTTTAAGTTTTGACACACCTCACCTTTTCGTTCATTTGTTATTCCTATTGACTCATCCATATTTTCGATACACGGCATTTTATCAACTTGTTGGTGCTATAAGTATGCAAATAATGAGTGAATGAAAATGATTTATTCGTAATAAACCCCACTAATCGTTGTCCGATAAAAGCAACATCCGAGCATTTCTCACACGGGAATACTCCCCCCAACGAAACATCGTCGCCACGAAATCGGTCGCCCAATCGCCATTAATGACCACGATTAAGGCCAACCCCCTCTGCCGCAAATAATCGCACAAACACAATGCGGTCTGATACCCGACCCAACGCCCATTGGTCACCGGTAGTTGGTCCACCTGTCTCATTATTATCAATCAATGAAACATGATAACATCAATTAAACTAATGTTTCGTTAGGTCAGCCTCGTATCGATCGATGTGGGGTCGACATCGCATTACATGACCTATGGTGGGACCCCCCAGAGAGAGGCTAATAACATGCAATCAAATGCAGAATAACATTCCCCATCAACATCGGTAATTATCGATGGGGATAAATAGAATTCCAATTACCCAACTGAATCGACTCGATTGGCAGGAATTTGTTTATTGAAACTATTTCACTATATTGAAATCGGTCGGTTTAATTCCGTGGCAAAAGATAACTCGGTGGAAAATGTGCGGCGTAACTAAATAATCAACGGGTTTTGCGTTTACGCGATTTTCCGGCTCCTTTCAGCGAAAATTATTTTCCACACTCGACGTGTATTTTCTGTCCACGATCGCACAAAAACCCATTATGGCCAACTCATGCATTCAATTGTGCTCAATTTGACACAACGTGACGCTGACGGTGCTAATTTATATCGTGACTGTAACGATGTCCGAAATTGTTGGCCTTAATTTATTGCAATAAATTACGATCGACACACTGGGGAGGGTTGAATTAAGTAACAAATTTCAATACAGCGTTGCTTTTCCGTGCAGTTAGCATTTAGCCTTTTGACGTAGAACTACGTCTTTCAGTAAGGGTGCCAAATCAGAAAACAGGTCACGTTTTTATGAAAGAAAGTTAACGTTAATAACTATTTTCACTGTGAACGAATTCTCATGATTTGCATACCAATCGAATCGGAAATTCTCTAAGATTTGTTTGATATGCTATACATTACAATTCGCTAATCTCTAAACGGTTTAAATGCATTAAAATTGGAAGAACTTCCTTTATTCCCATACATTTGTTCTGCCGATTTGTGTGCTAACCCTACCCATATTTCGAACATTTTTTCGAACTCGAACATTACTTAACAGATCGGGGAGATGTTTGCATCAATAGATGGGAAATATTTCTACGCGTTTATCACAGTTAATAAAATGTTATTTTTCATGAGATGAACAATTGAATAACTGTAAAATGTGAAGCGCTATCTAAACGCCTTAACTGCCAAGTTTTGATTGGCCCGATTTATGGTTTTCCCAACACAGACTTCAAAATCGATGTACCTGTGGAAATCCGCTTTGCAAATATACATGCAAGTCGGGGGTATTTTTGTTCCCACCGAACTGTGTTTCCCTAACAAAGACTTCAAAATCAATGTACCTGGGGGAATCCTCTTTGTCAAAACATGCAGGTCGGGGGTATTTTTTGCCCACTGAGCTGTGTTTCCCTAACACGGACTTCAAAATTAATGCGCCTAGGGGATCCGCTTTGCAAATACATGGCAGAGGGTATTTTTTGGTGTTGAGTACTTTTGTACTCGCCTGTCGTTGTGCACACCGGAATATGGTTCCCTAAAACGTACTTTTAAGTTGAGAAGCCTGGGAAAATCGTCATTTCAGATACTAGAGGTGAATGAACTTTCACAGTTCGAGAACTACGTAAACATGAGATGTGCAATAATTTCAGAGGGAAATTTAAATTACAATGATCTTTGACTATTCTTCCTTTCACATATTTTGGTAGTCCTAGGCATCATATTAAATGTAAAAGGACGGTCATCAAAATTTACTTGTTACGAAGAACATAATCTATTACAATGAATTGATCTTAGATGGCAACTCTGCTATTATATCATAGATATAAACCACCCATTTTTGACGTAGCACGACGTCATTCATTTCTGTACCGGGGTGTAAGTTCAAAGTTTCGAAAACGAGAGAGTGACGCTTGAGTGCAAGGTTTTGCACGCTAATACCTCTTTACCGGCTGAATGGAGTGGTATAATAATCACTTCATCCGAAAGATAAAATGTCAACGAGTTATATGATTGTCGTTTATTGGTCCAAAAAAATCTCTTCAATAGCTTAAACATTGCTTTGAAAGCAAGCTGTTGAAATCATCATTGCTCATTGATGATGATTGGTGATCGGAATGTGTTCCCGAACACGGACGCAAAATCTAGGCACTTGGAGAAACCGTCATAGCGAATACATGCAAGCTGCGACTTCTTTTGTTCGCTTGCATTAGTGTTTGGGAAACCATAACGGACACATGCAAGGCGTGAGTACTTTTAATCGCATCAGTTTCTGTTCTGCTTTCGCATGGAACAGTCATGAAAAATTGCTTGCGTGTGAATGCGTCCAAGCGAAGGAATATTCGCATTCATGCATTCGACTTGGTGTTCCCGTGATGCAATCCAATTGACGAATTTACGCAAAGCTGAATCAGCTCATGCGAAACCTACATTAGAGTTCAGAACCACAAAAGTGATGATGTTTGTTTATTCTGCGCACTGAAAAGCAAGATTTGGTCGTGATTATTCATTTCATTTCTATTTAGATTCATTTCAACCATTAAATGTCTTCAGTATATGGTAAGAAAGTTAGGGCTTTGTATATTTACGATGATTTCAACACTCGATTGGACCAACATCGTTGATAAACATCGAAAATTTTGAGTTTGATAATGCATACAGGTTATGAATACTGTGGATAATGGTGATGAAATCAATATCACATTAAGTTGGATTATATCATTGATAATGTAAGGGCCGATACAAGAAGGATTTGCAGTATTTTTAGCGCCACACATGCTACTCATCGTTTATCTAGTTGAAAAAAAATTAAATTACAACACTTATACCAAGCCATCCTTCAAAATATACATACCATATTGTAAAATGGCGAATTTTATGCAATGTTATATAGACTTTATTTCGTTTTCACTGTGAAGTGGCGCCCTCATTTTCTATTCTGCGCATGAAGTGATCATGAAAAATCTTGTATTATTTCACGAAAACAAAAGTGAATCATGTATCAAACATCTTCAGTTACTTTTACAAGGCCACTCAAATTCCATCTGTTCGTTTAAGGACCACCAACTAGTTCGAAAGAGTTGACTTTTATGTTAATAACAATTCCATACTTTTACTCATAAAGCCACAAACTAACAAGAAAACTTTCAGCATCTTTCAAAATATTCATTCATTCATTCATTTAGAATTTTTTTTTTCCAAAATATATATTTTTATCAAGGCTCATATGGCGTTAGCCTGACGGGGCGGAGTTCAATATTTTGACAGTTTTTCTTATTATCTATGTTAGTAATATGTAACCGATTACTCGCGGTCGGCTCGAGGTTAGTATTACAAGTGTTCTCGTAATTGGGATGTTGCTGTCTCCAATGCTCTGTACGTGTGCCCGACACGGGATACTTCCTATTGGGATGCAGCTGACCATTAATCAGCAACGCCTCCCTAGTATGTACCCCATATCTAGCGTGGTGCGTCTTCTCGACTCGAGGAATCCAGGATAGAATGGTCACTAGCCGGCGCAATCATTAGCTCGTGTAGAGTTGTCATGAGCGGTACAACCTTTGGCTCTTGTTGAATCATCAGTGGACTGCACAACCTTTGGCCCGTGTATCTGTAAAGAGTGTGTGCCGCGACTAAGTAAAAGTTTATAGATCGGATAGGAGGGATATGAAACAGGGACACAACGAAGGAAACATCATTAAACGTTGACATCAGCGTTTCTGAGGAACAGGTATAGATGAAGCAGAAGATCAGGATCACAACTACCTAAGATATCCCGGACGGGGATATCCGATTGTCTGCCTTGTGCTCTCAGTGCTCTAGAGAGCTGAGAGCGAGCAGCATGGAACCGGATACACGACCAGACAACATGCTCGATGTCGTGGTAGCCATCGCCACAATCATAAAGATTGTTTGCTGCGAGCCCAATGCGATAGAGATGCACGTTTAGGTTGTAGTGATTGGACATGAGCCGAGATATCACGCGAATGAAATCACGACCTACATTCAATCCCTTAAACCAAGCACTCGTCGAAACCTTAGGGATAATCGTGTGTAACCAACGACCGAACTCATCTTCACTCCACATGCGCTGCCAACTAACGAGTGTGTCCTGACGAGGAATCTGAAAAAAATCATTATAGGCAATTTGCCTCTCATTCATTTAGAATTGATTCAGATGCAATTTCAAATAAATGATTACCGAGCCAACGATAGTCCTACGTTTACCTTGCGGTTATATCACAGATATAACACACTTCTTTAGTGCACCCTTTTCGGTGCACTAATTGTGCAGAATTTTCTTTTTAGTTTCCAAATCATTCCGCGACATTTCGAAAACAACTTTTTGACCGCGACTAAATGACAATTTAGTCGTTCCGCAAGAACCCTTCTCAGGGCAGAAGGCGAATAAAAAAGAAAAAAGGATGCAATGAAACCACAGTTGCGAGTGAGCGGATATCATTCATGTCTAATGCTGATTTCAAACACATATACACACACAGCTCGAAGCTCGGAAGCCCTTTGTATCAAATTTTGCTTTGCAAAAAAAAAAGTTGGTTTTTTCATCTTTTTGATAATGATGAAAAATGTACTATTTAGAATTTTTATAGTAAAAGCCGTATGCTCTCTTGAACAACAATGAGTTGAACTATAATATTGTCAGCAAAACGGGAATTGAAGCGGTATGCGGATGCTGGAAATAGACATATTCCTTAGGTTGAACACTATGCTCCCACTTTCCCTATAGGTCGCTTCTAGCCATCAGTGTTTGGCTTTGCGTGTGTTGCTTGTTTTCGTTGCGCGAAACTTAGAACTTGTTCATTTCCTGTACACCTTCGATACTTTTAGTTGCCATTCGTATTTGCTCTCGTGCGCATCTGCTCTGCTCTGATGCAACAAGCTCCTAGCTTTGTTGACGGTTTTGACCGAGAGTCGAGAAACGATTTTTCATAAACGCCAATTATTGCGCCAATTATGAAGCCGTGGTAATGAAAGAAATTATCATTTTCATTATCTTTCAAGTACGTCGTTAAAAAGCCTAACTTAAAAAGACGGGTGGGTAATGTCGGGGACATAACCGGAGTGACGTAGGACTATACAAAGGGGACAGCTTTTGTTAAATATATATTTTAAATATATTGTTTTATTTTCTTCTCCTACGTGAATACCTACCTATCTACCTTAAAAATGGATTAGTTTACTGTTTACTCTTCATGAATATGTTGATGGTTCTGAAAAGAACCTTTGGTGTTGTGTTTTTGTTATCACTCGATATTCCCATCTTGTTCGGTTAAACCTTCCTGTTTAGCTATTGCGTTTGCCACTCGCCACAGCTTTCACAGTTGGAAAATTTCTTCCCATCCAGCTTGTGACATGTTGTTCAGTAAATTACATTTGATGCGACGTGCCGGAGAAAGAAGAACACTTAAGAAACACTTAAGAACACTTAAGAAACACTTTGCCACTCACTGAAACTAATTGTTGCCTTGATGAGCGCCGAACCGAAGCTGCTTTGTTCTTGATGCGGGTTTTCTGATTGTCGTGAGCAGCTTTGTAAGCCAACTCGAGCACTCCGACGGCCAAAACTCTATAATCGCTGTTAGGTATACTGGTGCTCCGGCACCAATCCGTTCGGCCTAGTTACTCTTGCGGAGCAATCAGTGAATGCGACCAAAAGGGAACTGGAGACTTGCACGGTTCGAGTGAGACTTTGCCTTTCCCTTAACTTGTCCTCCTTTGTTACGTCCACGATGCCGATGACGTACAACGTTTCGTTTCTTTGTTTTTAAGAGGCTTTAAACTTTGCAGTTCATTCGCCTCCAGCCCAGTGAAGAGCCACAATAAAACCAGTCCAGAGGGGACTGGCGAAAGGGAAACCAACAAAATCACTCATCAGACCTGTCCGCTCGACTCTCGGTGAAAGAAGAAGGTAGGAAGGGATCCTATGCTTCATAAGATATTTAATATATGCTGTAAAGAAAAGTAAAAATTTACTGATCCGAGGACCAAAGCAGTAACGAAGCACAAGTGACCTAGCGAAAGGCGTGTTCCAAAGCCAAAAAACAAAACGGCCCCTCTCAGGAGGATAGGAAGGAAAGGAGTGGAAAGGATTTAGGTGGGATTAGTGGATTGGGAGGGGGTGGGAGTGGTATGGGAAGGAAAGAGGGGAGGAGTAGGTGTGGGGTGGGGTGAAATGAAATGAAATACAGTTTGAATAGATAATAAAATATAGTGGTTTTGAATTTAATGGTATATAGTATAGCTGAAAAATTGAGAGGTTTATTTAATGAATTTATCCTCCTTGGTGAGTGTGGCTGTAGGAATAGGAAGTTGATTAAAGTATAATGTAATGGATAGAAGATAGATGTGGGTATGAAAGTATATATTATATTATTTGTTATTTAATATTATTGAATGCGTGTATATACATGTATGAATACCTTCCTTCCGACCCGTACATACATGTGTATACACACATAAACACGCATACATGACTGTGAAGTGGCGAACTTTAATAAGCAATTTCCAAGGTATTTAGTATTTCGGTTTAGATTTTACCAAAGAAGTCGGTTTCTTTCAGAAACGCAATTAAATTGGTTTCTTGGGTCTCGTCTCTACTGAGGATATCTCGGAGACTCTGACCTATGTTGTGTCGGACTCGAGCATCTTTGGTATGTTGACATTCAAGTAAAAGATGGCTAACGGAAACCGGAGCTTCGTTGCAAGCACATTGGGGTTTTTCGGCTCTGCAGAACAAGTGTGAGTGGGTGAAGTTAGTGTGCCCAATTCGAAGACGGGTAAGGACTTGCCTTTCCCTACTATTGAGGCGGTCATCCCAAGGGAGAGTGGAATTTTTAATTTTATGAAGATGAGTGGGACGGCTGTTTATCCAGCCTATGTCCCAGCTTTCACGGACTTGCTGTTTTACCCAGCGGACAATGTCAGATGGAGGACAGGGCATGTCTGGGGGATCTATTTTGCTGCCCTTGCCGGCCAGTATGTCGGCGGCTGTGTTTCCACGGATTCCTGAGTGACCAGGAACCCAGCAGAAGGAGATGTTTTTATTTGAAGCAGCCTCTTCTGTTTGCTTAATCCATGGGTGTTTGCTGTTTCCACTCAGAAGATCGTGGAGACAGCTAGCTGAGTCTGAGAATATTGTGGTAGGAAGAAACTCATGGGTGCATTCTTGGGTAGCTATTAAAAGGGCGAAAGCTTCCGCACTGAAGATGGAGCATTGCGGTGGAAGAGAAAAGCTACCAGTGTATCTACTCTCAAAGACTCCACATCCAACTCCATCGGCACTGACTGAACCATCTGTGTATACCTGGTGGTTGATTTGAAAATTGGATGCAACGAGGTTATTGAAGCAGGCTTTGACTTTTGGAGAAGGGTCTCCCGCTCGAACTGTCTTGAGAAGTTCAAGGTTAATGTTCGGCGGTTTGACGTTCCAATTTCTTCCCGTCGCAGATGAACGTTCACATATATCGGGAAGATCTTTGTTCGTGAGATTTTTGAACCATGTTTTAGCTCTATGTATTAATGGGACATTGTGGTCGCTTTCGGGGAGTGACAAGTGACGGATGGCTTTATTGGTGATGGCTTTTGTTACCAGGTGGGTGAAGGGAAGTTGCCCACTTTCTGCCATTACAGCAAGAGTGGGACTGGTGGGAAAAGCGCCAATTGCGAGCCTAATTGCTTTATTGTAAATTGGTTGAATGGTGTTTAACACCCTGTCCCCTCCACGGCTGAAGGTGCCTATTCCGTAAAGGATTTGTGGGACCAACCAAACATTTACAACATTTAGCAACGTCTTTCTATGACCAGAGGCTAGGTTGCCTGCGATAGACTTGATGATGTTCAATTTCTTTCTGGTGGCTATTTTGGTCTTTTGGGAATGTGATAGGAAGTTGAGTTTCTTGTCGAAAGTAACCCCTAGTATTTTCAATGTCCTCATTGTAGGGATCGGGATTTTGTTGAGCTGAAGATAGGTTCTCCTTCTGAGAGCTTTTCCGATATGTATGTGTTTGGATTTCTCCGGGGAAATTTTAAAACATGTTTTTAAAGCCCAGTTTTGGATGGAGTCTAAGGTTTTTTGAAGCCTCTTTCTCTGAATAAAGCCGAAGCAGCTCGTAGAGATAAGAGTGATGTCATCTGCATAGACTATGACCTTTATATGGTCCGGGATAATCTCGAATAGAGATTGCATGGCAATGTTGAAGAGGGTTGGTGAAAGTGCTGAGCCTTGTGGGAAGCCGTTTTCTGGGATTTTTAGAGAAGATTGGTGGTTGTTAATAACGGTTTTGAAAGACCGGTTTTCTAGAAAACTTTTAACGAAGAGACCTAATCTCCCACGAATCCCCCAGTCGAAAAGGCTTTTCAGCACTGGGTACCTCCATGCCCGATCGAAGGCCTTGGATAAATCCAGGGAAACAATATCAATGTGGTGTAATTTTTCAGTTGCGTCGTCTAGGATTTTTTCGATTGCTACAAGGCAATCTTCTGTACCTTTTCCCGCACGGAAGGCGAATTGTCTGGGATCAATCAGCTTATTTGACTCTAGAAAAGTCGTTAAGCGTCGATTGACCATTTTTTCCAAGACTTTCCCAACACAACTTAGGAGAGTGATGGGGCGGAAATTGTCAAGAAGATGGTTGTTCATGTCTGGTTTCGGGATACAGATCATTAAACCCTCTTTCCAGCAACTGGGGAGGGTTCCACTGTCCCAGACTTTGTTGAGGAGCTTCAGAAGTGCTTTTTTCCCGAGATGGGGTAGATTCTTAAGCATAGGGTAGCTAATGTCATCAGGTCCTGTGGATCCTTGTTTGACTTTGTTCAGTACCCAATCGAGCTCTTTGAGGGAGAGGTTTTTGTTGAAGTCAAATTCCACATCGGTATGAAAATCGATGGGAATTCTTTCGCATTCCGTTTTGTGGGTTAGAAAGGTTTGGTCGTAGTTTTGATTGGAGGAGGCGGAAGCAAAGAAATCTCCAAACGCCTCGGCGATGATTTTCCGGTCATTGGTGTATTGACCGTTAATTAGAAGATTATATTCTTTGCTTCTTTTCTTTCCATGAAGCCTGCCAATCTTACTCCATAAATCCTTTGTTGACGCGTTGGGATTAATTTCGCTGACGAATTTAACCCAACTGTTGTGCTTGGCTGTGTTGATAGCAGTCTTAGCTTCTTTGCGAGCCCTTTGGAACTCTGCAAGCAGAGTGGGTCTCAGTGGGCTGTCCGGATGGGCCTTTCTTAATTTGCGTAGGGCCTTACGTCGACCTTTGATCGCTGCCTTCAGCTCAGGCGACCACCATGGGACACATTTCCTGCCAGGGATGCCACTGGTTCTGGGGATGTGCACCATTGCAACTTCTAGGACAACTTTGGAGAATTCCTTGGCTGTCCAATCTCGTTTAGCGGAGAGGCGGTTTTCAATGTCAAACTGATAGCCAGCCCAGTCAGCGTATTCAAATTTCCATCTTGGCCTTGTTGAAAACTCTGGAGAAGTTTGGCCGAAGGAAGTGAAGATTGGAAAATGATCGCTTCCGCAAGTATCATCGTGGATGTTCCAAGAAAGTTTTGAAGATAGTTTGTCTGATACTATAGTGAGATCGATGGCTGAAGTAGTACCAGAATAATGGATTCTGGTGTGTTGGCCGTTGTTAAGAAGGAGAAGAGAATGGTCGGATATGAAATCCTCAATGATGGATCCTTTTCGATCGAGGTATGCACCTCCCCAGGCGTATGAGTGGGCGTTGAAATCACCCATAAGCATGATTGGGGCGGGAAGTTGGGCGAACAGATGGTCCAGTTGGCCGCGTAGAGTGTTCGGATCGGAATCATTAGTGATGTAGATGCTAACGACGGTGATTGGAAAGGGGTGTTTAATGCGCACTACCACTGCCTGAAGATCAGTGGTAATGGGAAGAAGATCATGTGGAGTGCCATCTTTGATTGCGATTGCAACTCCGTTTTTTGAGGGGTTGGGACCCTCTTTGAAATATGTGATATATTTTGAGATGAAGTGTTTATCGAAGTTGTTTGGAGTCATAGTTTCTTGAAGGGCTATGACTGTGGGATTAGAGTTTGAAATAAGCATTTTCAGTTCTAGAATATTTCGTCGGATACTTCTGATGTTCCATTGTATCCCGAATTTCTGTGTTGGAGTGAATGTGTTGGTGTTTTTAACTCTAATTCCTAAGTCTTAATTGTGTGTATGTTTGAACTATTCAAAGAGAATTAGTTCGATGGTCCTTTACCCTTGGAAAGAGAAGCTTTCTTCGAGGTATTGATGTCGTTCTTGTTTGGTGTAGAGGTATTTGGAGAGTTTGTTGTGTGTGTGTTGTTTTTTGTGGAATGTGCCTTGTTGTTGTTGTTTTTTGTTTGATGTGTGTTGTTGTTGGTGTTGTTGTTTCTTGTTGGTGTGGTAAAGTTGTTATTTGTTGGTGATGTAGTTCTTAGATCGTTTTTTTTTCTTTTATGTCTTTGTTAGTTTGGGTTTCATCTTCAGATTTTGGATCTGAATCTGAGGATGAACCTTTCGAAATTTTTCTTTTGTTTTTTTTCAGGCCTTCAGAAGTATCCATTGAAATTACCGATTCACTATCGGATTCGGTTGTTGAACTTTCAGTAGACGATTCTGTCATGGTTGTGTCTATGATTGAGGGGGTGCTTTCGCGACTAGAAGCGGCCGAAACGGCCGAGGCGCAGCTGCATTTGCACTTGCAGCCAGCTACTGGTTCCCGAATGTTGAGCCAGTCTTGCAAGACGCTCGAATAAGTTGGACCATTTTGGGTGTTGGAAATGATTTTTGCTTCTTTGTAAGAGATACCACGATCGATTCTTATTTTTGTGATTTCATTTTCCTTTAGCCATACGGGGCACTTCCTGCTGGAAGAGGAGTGGTTCCCTTGACAGTTAATGCATAGTGCTGGTGTATTACACAATTTAAAATCAAAATCTTTGGGGTGCTCTTTGCTGCAATTTCTGCAAAGCGGATTCTCACGCTTGCATCTTTTGCTGGTGTGTCCGAAGTTGAAACATTTGAAGCACTGCATTGGATTCGGATAGTAATTCCGAGTCCCAGCGCGAATGAAACCGAAATAAATGAATTCGGGAACAACAGTTCCACGAAGCGTTATGATTAGTGTAGCTGTGGGGATAATTTCTTCTCCTACCTTTCTGGTGATTCGCTTGACATCGATCACTTTCTGATCGGAAAGCTCTTTCAGCAATTCGGTTTCGGTGATATTAATCACGTCTCTGCATGTAACCACGCATTTGCGTTGGTTTAGGGTGGGGTGGAAAATAATCTCAACAGGTGTGTTGTCAATAAGTTTGTTAATTTGGAGAAGCTTACCTACTGATTCCTCGTCCCTGGTGGTAAGAATATATTGAAGGTTCTTTTTTTCGTCTCTCTGTGGTTTGGCACTGTTGAAGTTACTGAAATTTTTGATTGCCGACGTTATAGTCTTGCTGACTACGAAGGGGTTGGATGGGAGAGCCTTGTCTCCTGTAGCCCTCAAGAGCAGTATCTGCAGGTTGCCATTCGATGGGTCCGCCCAAAGTGGAGCGGTGGCTTCGGTTGGCTTACCTTCATAGAAGTTTGTAGCCCGGCCTCTCGGAGGCCCTGAGCTACTGGAAGCCATGTTGATTGTCGGCTACACCTTAGGTGTAGCCGGAGAAAAGATTTTTCTTTTGCAGAGCACTTTATGAAAAAATTGAATATTGGGCTAATCACTTGCGGATATGTACCAAGAAATTCACACTATTTTTTTGAAAGCACTTATAAGAACCACCAATGTGCTCGAAAGAACGCGAGCGATTCACTATAAAATTTTCGTTTTAGAATTTTTCTTCACTTCACCGTCAGTATGCGGATATATTTTTAAAATATTATTAATAATTATCACTACCAAAAACTAGTCACTATCACACAGCTTATGCCTTTCGAACGGCTTCCGCCGATCCAGAAAGGGGCGTGATGCCGAAAAAGCGCGCGCTTTTTCCGGCGAACCGGTGAGCACCGCCACCGCAGTGAACGTTTGTTGATATCCTCTTCTGCTATCCTCGGGTTGCGATGCTGAAAATCAATTTGTATTTAGGACTAATCAAGCCTTCAGAAAGGCTGCTCTAAGCATTTGATTAGTTGTGCGAGAAAACTCCTATTTTTCCGTACTCTTTTACAAGGGCGCTAAAAACACGACCGAATCGGTTGAATGTCAGTAGCACCTTGTGACGTACAACCACACGGGTTTACGGTTTGAAAGAAAATAAGATTTTTTTTTTGGGGGTCCGCGTGTTTTATACTCTAGCGGTACACACTCACAGGATAGGGACAAATCGGCAGACTCAGCCAGAGGGGCGAGTCCAACGAGACGAACGAATGAGCGTTAAAAGGGAGCGATGGCAAAAAAATACATTCATTACGATTTGTTCGCTCGTTGGATTCACATGCAGGCTAAAAAGGGTCCTTTTCAGGATCACAAAATTATCTTCAATCTAAAGAGTTTATTGTTTTGTTATCACTCGATATCCCCATCTTGTTCGGCTAAACCTTTCTGTTTAGCGATTGCATTTGCCACTCGCCACAGCTTTCACAGTTGGAAAATTTCTTCCCATCCAGCTTGTGACATATTTTATAGTAAAGTACATTCAATGGCACGTCGCACTCAGTATCGGATTGGAGGTAATTTTAACCTGTAATTGAGCATTTGCGATGACAGTGGTACAGTGTCGACCTTCAATGTGGGGTCATAATTTGGACCCCGAACTCTATGTTTACAAAAATGTCCAACTAAATATGTCGCATTACTGGTCCGTCCAATTAGCTAAATGTCGAGATAAGTGTAAATTACTGTACTTTCAATCTAGAAGCAATTTAAGAATTGGTGAAAATCAATAAGCTCAGAACAACTGCCAAATTCACATACTCATCATATCCTGGCAAACAAATTATGAAAAAATCAATTTGTGTTTTATTATTATTTTGGATATTGTTTTAGAAAGCATTGAACTGTATTTCCTAAACTCTTTTTTGGAAGGTTTAATGGCCCTGAAAAGCGCCTTGTTTTATGGAATGGTTCCAATTTAGAAAACTTAGTACTCGTGGTTTTGAAAAAAACCATTTCGAACGCCCTCGATGCCGCCTTGTTCTGGATTTGCCACCAAAGCAGTGTGTATAAAGAACAAACTTTTTTCTTCTGCTACCTGATGCCGTTATGCGATTGCGTTTGCCACTCGCCACTCGCTGCAACTGCCTGTTGTCTTGATGTCCACAGAACCGAATATGTTCTGTTCCGAATGCGGGTTTTCTTATCGTCGCGAGCAGCTTTACCAGCTAATTCGATCACTTCGGCGGCCGAAACTATATAACGCCGGCTAGGTGGACTGGTGCACTGGTACTAACGCGCTCGGCCTAGCTACCCTTGCGGAGAATTCCAGATCAACACAGTTCGAGCGGGATTTTGCCTTTCCCTTCACTTTTCCTCCTTTACCATGTCCAGACATGGCTGCTTGGGTTGGTTTGTTGATGTGTTGTGATGCGAACCGATGTGGTGTACGGTTTGAATGAGAATGATCGTTACGGCAGCGGAGCGGGGATTTTTAAACTGACTGGCTGGCTCGAGAATTACGCATGTGTGAGACTGCGACCAATGTTTCGTTCATTTTTTTTTCGTTTTCCTTTCCAATCGTGGTTCATTCTATTTCGCTGCTGCTCTGGTTGCCCGTTTTGGTCGGTTCGATTTGAGGAGCACAAAATGGACCAATCAAAAATGGGCACATAGTGCATTTTGACAATGCTTGATATTTCACAATTATTCAATTATTTATCTCAAGAAAAATGAAATGTTATTCGTTATGATAGATGCGTAGATATATTTCCTATCAATTGATGCAAAAACCTTTGCGATCTATTGAGAAATGCTCGAGTTATAAGCGTTCCAAATCTTGCATTTTTTCCTACTTGTTCAGTGCCTAGATTTCCATTTCACCCCCTATATCTTCCGGTTAGACGTAGTCCTACGTCAAAATGGAATTTTATGCTTAAAACTTTCATATCTTGAAAGACCCCCTTCGATATTTTAGAATATATTTTTATTAGAAAACCTAATAAATTGTGGTGCGGTTTAGAACTCTTCAAAATAGAGATATGTTTTTTCTAATTTATGAAATTTCAATACTCTGCGAAATCGTAAATGTTTAAGAAAAGTAGTATAACAAATGGATTTGACATGCGATTCTACATGAAAAACTATACATAATGTTTTATTTTTGGACTAACCGTTCTCGAGATATGACTCATATAATGGAAATAATGTTATTTTTCTTCTATTAAACGGCCCACTATGGGGCAAAAGTACGCATTTGCCATTTTGTATTAAAAAAGGTATTTTTCCAACTAAAAACAAAATTCGAGAAATTCTTGAACTACGTTTCGAAGGTAATATATGTACGAGGGCGGTCCGATAAGTACCTAGCCTCATCGCCCGATGGTGTCAGTATCGCAAGAGAGATTACTTATCGTGTAGTACATTCTCGTAAATGGTTACTGCCAAAATTTCAGCCGAATCGGACTCGTAGTTTTGTTTTGACCGTGTGTGGAAGCGGGCGTGTCCGCGGATTTTAGAAAAATGGAAAAATAGAAGTTCCGCCGTCATCATGGCCAAATTGTTCGAACTGCGAATTACCCCTACGAACTGTAGTGACCTCAATTTTTACGGACGAAGCGTGCCTTAGGAAATCGTTTCAATAAGAATTTATGATTTTAATGGGAAAGATCCCTACTAGAGATAGGGGAAAATCCAACCAAGGATTTTCCAATACGAATGTAAGGAGGAAGAGAAGGAATGGAGAAGGTAGAAGAAAAAATAGAGAGTAGATAATACAATTGGTAAGCTCCGCCTCCGGGGCTCAGTTGGTAGAAAATAAGATAGATCAAGGTTTCAAGAAGAGACGCTCGAAAAATAAAAAGCAGTCTTGATTCATAGCCCAAAGTAAGAAGGTGTTTTAATTCTTAGAGAATGTGAAAAGTGCGTTGGTCCTCTCGGTACGGTGAAGAACTGCTGCCCCATCCACCATATTCTCCAGATTTAGCCCCGTGCGACTATTTTTTGTTTCCAAACTTGAAATAGTCACTCGCCGGGCAGGAATTTGTCGAGTGAGGAGGTCGGACCTCGAGAAAACGTATATTTCAGATGGATTAAAGAAGTTGGAGCATCGCTGAGTCAAGTGTATCGAGCTAAAAAAAGTCTATGTTGAGAAATAAATCGCCACTTTTCCAATTTTTTTGTTTTTTTGTAGGCTAAGTACTTATCGGACTGCCCTCGTATGTCACCATTTGTTTCATTATATCAGGCAGGCATTGCACTGAGTATTGAACGAGAGGCATATTCCGTGCATCGCCATTCAACAAGCATCAAACACGCGTCTAACAGATGCACACAGTTGCAACGATAAAAATGAAACATCACGAGAATGACCGTTTATTATGTTGTTTCGGGCACAGAAAGATCCTGAGAATTTTCCTCAGAAGAGATGCAATACTTATACGCTAGCGACAACTTACTTACTATGCAAGGGTGGAGTTTACTTGGCAAATATTCTCTTTTCGCTATCCCCATTCGTTATTTCTATTCTAGCGGCTGCAAAAGTTGCCCGTTATTGACAGTTGTGTTCGGGAAAGCACACAAATGGACAGAAAAAATGTATGGGGAAATGGGAATGCTTCCAATTTTCATCAATTTAAACCATATACAGACTATGGGATTGTAATGTATAGCTAATCAAACAAATCTTAGAAAATTTTCGATTCAATTGGTATGCAAATCGTTAACATCCGTTCGCCAAACAAATAGTTATTTACTTTATTTCATAAAAACGTGACCTGTTTTCTGATTTAGCATTCTTAATGTAAGACGTAGTCCTACGTCAAAACCAACACTGCCCAAACAGTGGTTTGGTGTTAACATCACACACTGACGAAAAAAGTACGCTAATTCGCAAGGATTTGAGGTGTACCCTCAATTTTACGATGCCCAAAATAGAGATTGTTTTAAATTTTTAGGAATAAACAATTAGCACAAAACTTTTCGCGGAATTTTATTGCTCATACAGCTAGTTAAATGTGTGAGTAATTAATATGCATCAAAAGATAAATTGATTCAACATATTTTATACCAAATAAATGGAAAGTATCGTCAAGTAGCATTTGTACACTCAATCTTGCGATTGACTGTATATTCAAGGTGGTCCTATAGAAGTTGGACAGAGTGTGGAATATATTAAATAGGCTGCCAAAAAAGTCCTGCGGTATTTTTTTGAATTTTCATTTGTTCATAAAATTAGTTACAATCATCTGTTTTAAGTCAAATATGCGCCGTTTTGTTCGATGACTTGTTCCCAACGAGATGCCAACTTCATAATACCCCTGTTATAGAAGCTCGCTTCCTTATTGGCAAAAAACTCGGATAGCCAATTTTCACAGGCCTCTTTTGTGGCTAACTTCTGACTACCTAGCTCGTTCACCATGGACAAAAACAGGTGGTAGTCACTTGGTGCAAGGTCCGGACTATACGGCGGATTCAAAAGAACCTCCCATCCGAGCTCCCGGAGCTTCTGGCGCGTCACCAAAGAAGTGTGTGGCCTGGCGTTGTCCTGATGGAAGACAATGCGGCCTCTGTTTATCAAAGATGGCCTCTTCTTCATGAGTGCTACCTTCAAGCGGTCCAGTTGTTGGCAGTACAGGTCCGAATTGAGCGTTTGGCCATAGGGAAGCAGCTCATAATAGATTATTCCTTGACAATCCCACCAAACACACAGCAGAACCTTCCTGGCCGTTAATGAGGGCTTGGCCACCGTCTGAGCCGCTTCAGCGGGCTTCGACCACGACCGTTTGCGCTTCACCTTGTCGTAAGTGACCCACTTTTCATCGCCAGTCACCATCCGCTTCAGAAACGGGTCGATTTTGTTGCGATTCAGCAGTGATTCACATGCGTCGATACGGTCAAAGATGTTTTCTTTCGTCAACGTGTGTGGCACCCATACATTGAGCTTCTTTTTGAATCCCAGCTTCTTCAAATGGTTAATAACGGTTTGATGACTTATCCCCAGCTCTTGGCCGATGCTACGGCTGCTACTATGCCGGTCTTTCTCGGCTAATTCAGCGATTTTGTCGCAATTTTCGACAACAGGCCTTCCGGAGCGTGGCGCATCTTCGACGACCTCTACACCAGAACGAAAACGTTGTAACCATCGTTGTGCGGTGGAAATGGAAACTGTATCGGGTCCATAAACTGCACAAATTTTATTGGCAGCTTGAGATGCATTTTTGCCTTTGTCATAGTAGTAATGTAAAATATGTCGGATTTTCTCTTTATTTTGCACACTATAACTCACGAACGACTTAACCAAACAAAACACTGTCAAGGACTATATTATAGCGCGCAAAAACCTTTCCAACAAGCTATAGTATGACTCGATACAATGAATACAACTAGAATTGTGCTCCCGTGGCCGAGTGGTTAGCGTCAAACCTAACATGCCGGGGGTTCGGGTTCGATTCCCGTTCTGGTCGGGGAAATTTTTCTTCAAAGAAATTTCCTCTGACTTGCACTGTGGTCACGCGTATTCTAGAGCTTGCCACTCATAATGCATTCAAGGCGTGTTATTTGGCATAGAAATCTCAACTAAGTACTAATGAAAATGACGCAAGTAATATATATATATATATATATGATGGCCCTCCACTTACCCCGTACATGGAAATTTATATGTTTGGGCAAATTTATCTAAAAAGATAATTTTAAATTAATTTCTTTGAAAGCTAATGTCCTTGCATTGTCTTTGATTCCTATGTACGTCCATCAAAACCTTTGATGGATTTTAAAATTTTTTTTTTTTTTTTTTTTTTGCTGCATCATCATATTTTTACATTTCAACAAAACAGTGCAAACGCAAACACAACCACTTATTTACAAAGCCACATTAGTTCTGACAAATGTCACACAATTCCGTTTGAACTCATTCACACTAGCTTCTTTCATTTGTACCGGTAGCATATTATAAAGCCTTATCCCTTTGTAGAACAGTGAATTCTGAGTGCTTGCTAGCAGAAACGATGCCGTACGGATGTTATTAGCAGATCTTGTACTATATCGGTAGATGTCCCTTCCTCTTATTATCCTGGACGTCAAGTATGCTGGAGCTGAACCTTTTGCAATTTTGTGTATCAGTAGTAGCGTGAGATACGTCACGCGTTGCTTTACTGAGAGCCATTGGAGTGTTCGAAGCATCAACAGAACGGGAGTCCTTCGATCGCATTGCAGGATTATACGCATGATCTTGTTTTGGATTTTCTGGAGGCGACGCATTTGCTGATCATTGGCGAGATACAAGATTGATGGGCAGAAATCTATGTGCGGTGATATCAGGGCTTTGTACAAGTGAATCAAACTCCACTGCGATAAATCTTTCTTTAGTCGACAGAGAACTCCAAACTTCTTCGCAATCTTTTTCACTGTGTGGTCAATATGGCTTTTGAAGCTTAGTTTATCATCTATTATAACACCTAAGTATTTAATTTCACAAACACGTTCTAACAAACGATTATCAATCGTCACATTCACACTTTCACTATACACTGACTTATTGCTAATTAACATGTATTTTGTTTTGTCAATGTTCAGCTTCAATTTCTTAAATTTCAGCCATTTGGCCAAGTTTGAAAGATCACAGTTCAATTTTTCAGTAGCAGCAATAGCATTGTCGGAAGAAATGTATATCACAGTATCGTCGGCAAATAGGTTTATATCACAGTGCTTTAGTATTCTCTTTAAGTCGTTAATATATAAAATAAACAAAATAGGACCTAACACACTGCCTTGAGGCACACCAATATTTGTCTCTTTGGTATTGGATATCACAGAATTGTACTTGGTCCTTTGAGTTCGACTGTCAAGGTAGGATACAAACCATTGTAGAACAGTGTCAGTAATACCATACTTTGTAAGAGTGTTCAGTAGTTTTCTTCTCGATATCGTCTCAAAAGCCCTTTTCAAGTCTAAAAACACCGCAATCACATTTTGCTTCTTCTCGAAGGTCTCCTTCCATTTTACAAGGACTAGGTTTAAAGCACTTTCACAAGAATGTTTCTCACGGTATCCAGATTGTTCAGGAACTAGAAGGTCGTTTACTACAATGTATTCCAGCCACTGTTCCTTGACGATTAGCTCCAACACTTTCTCGTACACTGGAAGCATGTTTATCGGGCGATGTTCTTCTGCTTTCACTGTTCCATTCACCTTCTCGATGGGCACTACCACCGAATCTTTCCATGAGTCAGGTACATTTCCAGTGGCCAAAGAGTCGTTTATAATATTTAACAGGGGTACTTCAATAGTTTCAAATGCATCTTTCAAGATTCTGGAATTGATCTCATCAGATCCTGATTTTTCCTCCAGCGACCAAACCACCGTTTTGAGTTTTTCAAGAGTGATTGATTGAAACTTCGACAGCTTACTACCAGTGAAATTTTCTGTCAGTTCTAATGGTTCGTCTACCTCATCTATTGAGTCACTGATATCCTCGATGCTACTCACAAAATATTCGTTGAACTTTTCAGCAATAACCTGCTCGTCACTCACTTCTTCTCCATTAAAGTTAATAGCTTGAGGGTGGACTAGCTTAGGTTTGATCATTTTTTTCAAGATCTTCCATAGCTCTTTGGTGTTATGTTTGTTTACTTCTATCGATTGCTGCACGTATTCATGCCTTGTTCTCTTCAGTGTACATGCATATTCGTTTTCGCTTCATTCGCTGTAACTCTACGGTGTACCACTTGTTTGTGTTTTTCAATTTAACAAACTTGACAACCACTAGTTGATTAACACATATTTTCATTACTTCAATGAAGCCGCTAGCTTTCTCATGGAAGTTGTTTAAACTCACTACTTCTGACAATTCTTCCCTTAATAAATTCAAAAGGGCAGTACGGCTATAGTTTTTCCAACACTTAATTTTCACGTCAGTTTCATCAACTTTGTCCAAGCTACCGTCAAGAGACACACACAAAGTTTCGTGGTCAGATATCTTAAAATCCGGTACAACACAAACATTGATATCACAGTTCGAGAATATTAGGTCAATTAATGTTTGACTAGTACGGGTTATACGTGTGCATTGTTGGACTAGTTGCATGAGTCCTTGCGCTTCAGCCACAAGCTTTAACTGGGAAGCATCTCGTGAATTGAACCAGTTGATGTTGAAATCGCCAGCAAGTAGTGTGAATTTGGACAGATCAACGATTTCTTCCAACCACGAATCCTCCAAAATTCGCAGAAATATCGAATCGCTTGCTCCCGGTGAATGATATAAGACTCCATAATGACCGGGCTTCATACCATTCAGGATCTCAATCGCAACGATCCAGTTTTTGTCGGCTTGCTCTCTGAAGATTAGTCGATGTCTCAAGCTAGAATGGACGTACATCATGACACCACCGGTATGTCTTGAGTCCGAGTAGCAACTTATTATTTTGTATCCATTGATCTGGAAATGATCATCTCCTATGGTTTCAGTGACGTGTGTTTCATTGATCATAACCAGTTTTGGTTTCAGGGTTTCTACAAGAAGACGAACTTCAACGAAATTTGTAGATAATCCACCACAATTTAGATAGATTACCGGATGATAATCTTCCGTAACCATTAGTTGCTATTGGTTTCGTTCAAGCAGCTGTCGTTTTCTAGCAACCAGTTTTTTATAAACAGCACATTCGTTGCTGTATGCAAAATGCTTCGTGCACAAATTTAACTTCCGACTTTTATTCATTCTATCACAGTTGGCGCAGCAAACTGTTTCCGATTGGCACTCGCCTGTTTTATGGGCACCAGCACATTTTGCGCAGGTCTCAGAATTTGGACAAATCGTGCTTTTGTGATTGAAATCACAGCATTTGAAGCACCGTATGATTCCAAAACACTCTGCAACCTGGCATCGTTCCCAACCGACATTCACTCTCCCTAAATTGAGAAGTTCTTCGTGACTCTTGGCATCGAATTCCACAACAAACGTGAATGAGAAGTGATTTTTATAGCGTGTTATCAACTTGAACTCAAACCGCTTCGGTAAATCATTCTGCTCCTCCAAAGCTTTGATCAACTGTTCTTCATTCAACTCATCAGACACTCCTATAATTTTTAGTCTTGGTCGCATTGGTTTTGGGACGATGACGTCATATTCTCCCCCACATTTCTCTTTAACTGAATTCACCAAAGAACTAACATTTTCCCCTGTTTTCACTTCCAGAATGACAGAGCCATCCCGCCCCTCACGTACAGCATTAATTTGATTTGCGGAGCGATCGATTTTTTCTTTCAAACTCTGCTTCGTGGTTTTCGCCGATTGTTTCACATCCTTCGATCGAACTATCACTACAGGCTCTCTGCTTTTCCATTGCTTTGGAGTTGATCTCTCGCTCCTCACCATATCAGCATAAGTTGTGCGCCTTGCTTCATTTACTTTATTTTCCCCAGGAATAGGAACATGAAGGTCCTCAATTCTAGGTCTCTTCCGCGATCGAAGATTGCTACTTGGACCAGACGGAGTAACAATATCACCCACTGGCTCATTTGTTTGATTTCTTGCTCTCTCCCATTCAGTTTCACTCGACTCCAATTGATTAAATTTCTCCTTATTTTCTTCTGCCATTCTACTAATTTTTCTGCCATTCTACTAATTTTCCAACTTCCATTTCAATTTTTAAACTCACACACGTTTCCATATCTTTCATTCTTCTGTCCAATTTTTCTTCCCATTTTTGCACACTTTCACTGAATTTTCCAAGAATTTCATTGCATTTTTTCATCACATCATTGTAGCTAACTTGCTGCTTGCGGCACCCATGACACATATATTTCAAACCACGATTTGTTTTCATTGCTTCCATTCCATGCCTATCTATTTCTTCCGAGCATTTTAAATGCTTAATCAAACCACACGATCCAAAACAAAACACTTTGTCGCTTTCTTCCTTTATCGCTTTCGCGCAAACACCACACTGCACGGTCGATGACATCGTTCTACTACGTTGAGACGGCGGAGTTCCTCTAGGAACGTTAGTGCCATATAAGAAGATGAAGAACTAGAACTACGCGCTTACAACGACACCTCGCGGAAATACCGCAGGACTTTTTTGACAGCCTAATATATGTGTGCGTGCCACGCTGAACAATCAATACTTATGATTCATAATTTTGTTTCATTTTTTGTTCCACTATTCTATATGATTTTTGAAACACGATTGCACAGTCCAATTTTTCCCCAAGCTACTATTCTACGCCGATTCAATTAAACCCAATCTGTGTCGACGATGCGACACATCTCACTGCTGACAACTGATCTCCTCCACTGAGCAAGACAGTCCCCCCGGGGGGGCACAAGTGTAGCGGTTCGACACGCGATGGTTCCGTCAAACAAATAGCTCTCAAGTCAAACCGACCGACTCCACCGTCGGCACCGCCTCTTTCTCGAGTTTGAGCGCCGGGATCCCATTCACTCTTTGATGAGTGTGTCATTCGCTTCAGCAGATTATCTCATCCAATTTGATTGCCGACTTCCGTCGTTTTTGTGTTCTTCTGGCGTCTTCTTGGCCTTCTTCTTGCTCTGTCACAACAGCGATAACAATTTCACCTGTTCTGGAAGAGCGACCAGCGCAGCGCCACTACACTAATGGTGGAAGATGGATGATTACATCCATCATTTTCAATGAGGCGAATAAGCGAGGCCGAATTGACAGATCTGCGGGGATCTGCCTGCGTCTGTGTTGAAGATGGGAAAAGGTTCCGTTACTGTTTCCTCCTCCGACGAAAGAAGTGCCAGCAGAGAAGGCGGTACAAACGACCTTTCATAGTGAATTAATTTTGGAAGCAAGATAAAGAGAGAGGGAGAGGAGAGTGCATTTGTGAAAGGTGATTGATGGGCTCTGGTATGGCCCAAAAGGTCGGATGGAAATTAGCAAAATGGGAGGGCCTTTGCCAGGATGACGAAGATTTCAATCAGTTTTTCGAATCAACATCAGAATAATTGCGTCATTTGTAAATCTCAGTCGCTTCATTGAATATTCAAGTGATGGCCTCCAATCTACGGTGGAATTAGTTTTCAGAAGTGGTTGGGAAAGTCCCGGGTATTACTGCGACTTGGCAAGAGCACAAAATGTATTCCGACCGTAAAATAACATTCCGCCACGTGTTCCTGGAAATCTTCCGGTTGTGTTCGCCGGAGTAAATCCCCGTTATGATGCCACAAGGCTGCGTAAGCATAAAACATGTTGAGTACACATCAGTCAACCACATTCCCGCGGCATAAATATTTTAGCGAGCAACATTTCAGGAGAACATCGGGTTCAGCAACAGCAGCAGCAAAAAATGAAAAAAAAAAATAGAATCGTCCCCTTTCTTTCGGCGAATAAATGTTCCACTTGGCGCTTTCGGTCTGTGTCTGAAGAGGTAAAGAAACATGTCGCAATTGCTCTATCGCTGGCACATCCTCCGGCGCATAGCCGCGGAAATTGTGTATTTTTCTTCGCTCTCTCCGAAAGGATTATTTTGTCTGCATGCAATTTCCTGTAAAGCCAACCGGGAGGTTTCGCCGTTACTACCGGGAGTGATGCTTCAACGCCACCGCTGAATGTATCAAATAGACTCTCGTGTGGGAATGTGCAATATGATGAATGCATTCTTTCTGTTTGTTTGCCACCCGTAAAAACGCAAAATTTTACAGCATTTGGAAAACACGGAAAGATGCGACTGCAAATTTTGCTCCGAGCGATTTCTTTATTTCGTTGGCTGAATTCAATTGAGATACAGAGAGGGGGAAGGTGTGGCGTTCAAATATGTGCTTGATTGCAGCCAGTTAGAAGTGCAATGAAAGTAATTAGCGATTTCAATGGTTTGATTTTGTGGTAAGGTGTATTCTGTCGGGAAGTATTAACCTAAGGGTGTCTGAATTCAATAATATATGGTTTGGAAATATGGCTTTTTGATGTGACAGCTTTGTGATGCTGTTATTAGGATGTAATAACAGGTGAAACATTCAAACGCAGATAATTTGCTGGAGGGTTGTGTGACGTGTTTTGTCATCAATCGATCATAGCTCTATGGCGGGTTAGTTGCTTTTGGAGGAGGAGACAAAGGAATGTTTCCTATCGTTAGTTGAAATGATTCTAACCGTAGTCCTTATTTTGAGCCGTCTCAAGCATACGATAACGGAGTGGTGAAACGATTTTCAGATATACTGTTCAGTTTCCAGGCTTCGCCTTAAGGGAGTAGTACACGATGAACATCATAAAATGTATGTGATTTTCGCGATTTTTTTCAACGAGAAAATAAATGCCTATGATAAATCTAACATCACAATTCTATCAGGTATATATTACTTAACAAACAAAGAATATAGTGGTGTCAATCGGACTGTCCCCTGAATAACCGCAACCGGTTTGTTGAACCCTTGCAGCCAAAATCTTGTAAACTGGTGGGAGTTTTTCTATTGGACCGTTTTCAACAAATGATTCTTTTACGTAATCTTGGATATATTTCCTGTCATCGTAAGTAGGATTTTTTCAACGGAAAGAATTGCCAAAATTTTATTTTTCGAAATATTAACAAAAAATCCTTCGTTCGATGACAAGAAATTTAATGGAGAATATGGGAAAAACTATTTCATCAAAATTGGATGGACCTTTCCGGAGATAGAACTCCCACCAGTTTGCGAAACTTAGTTTCGAGAAAAATGCGTATCAAATTTTGGATCCGCGCAAAGGTTCAAGGACTGAGGTCTACTAATTGACTTGTCCGGAACGGAGCATCGGACAAACCTGGGACAAAAAGTCAAAGGAGGGTTGTGTCCGAGACACGACCGCATAGTTGACGTAGGATTCCGTTAGGCTTTCTGTTGATTAAACTCTTTGTTAAACTCTTTGACTATGATTTGGGCCATTTTTTTGGTTGTTGGGTATTGTTTGTTCACTCCACCAGAGTTTACCGAGTGATGATGACAGAAGGATGGTAAACATTCGTTGGATGGTGCGTATCAGATAAGACACAGAAGTGGAACGAGGTATGATAAAAACCGCACTCTGTGATCTTGGACGAGATGCCTCCTGTGTTATGTATGGATGAAATGAAGAAAAAAAAACTCACCAATGTGAAAATTAACACAACAAAACAGACAGCTTAAACCAAACGACCCGTTCTCGAGCGGGAACATACCTTGGTTTTTATTTATGAAAATTGAAACAAATCTTTTCATATATCAATCATTTTTAACTGCTACCATATACAATTTTACACTTACACTTGTGCTAAATTTTTCACAATACACGATCGGTCATTGATATGAAATTTCACGAAGCAACCCACATTTAATTTCCAAATTTTAATTTTATTTGCTAGAATTAATCGTATCACACACCTTACTTGCAATATAAAAATACCCCCGACTTGCATATATTCGCAATGTCGATTTCCCTCGGGCACCTTGGTTTTGATGTCTCTGTTAGGGAATACATTTCGGCAGGAACGAAAACTCCTCCTACTTTCATGTATTTGCAATACCGATTTCCCCCAGGCAGCTTGGTTTTGATGTCTCTGTTAGGGACCCGCCGCATGTGTCGTCAATTTCGACCAATCAGAAGTGGGTGTTTCCGTTAGGATAGGGGTTGAGATTTTTCAATTGTTCGATAGTCAGTTTCATAAAATATATTATTTTCTTCAATATAAAAAATTGTTACGGAGTACCGAAATCGATTGACGCAAAAATTTCATCAATCCATCATGAAATGACTGAACAATAAGCGTTTGAAATTGGACAATTTTTACGATGTGCTCGATTTTAGATTTTCAATTTGTACCTCAATATGTTCCCGAAAGACGTAATCCTACGTCAAAACTACAGTAAAGTTGACATCCCAGAGAACAATTTAGGCCTGAAATATTTTTTTTGACGTAGGATTACGTCTTACACTAAGGGTGCCAAATCAGAAAACAGTTCACGTTTTTATGAAATAAAGTTAACGTTAGTAACTATTTTTACTGCGAACTGATTTTAACGATTTACATAACAATCGAATCGGAAATTTTCTAAGACGAACAGAGCTGTTAATAACGGACAACTTATGTAGCCGCTAGAATAGAAACAACGAAGGCTAGCATATAAGTATTGCATCTCCTCTGAGGAAAATTCTTAGAACCTTTCTGTGCCCGCAAAAACAAATGTCGCTTATTCTGCTCGTTTTGTGTTTTATGCTTCCCCTCGAGCTGTGAACGCTAGCGAATATTTCCTTGGTATCTCGTGCGCATCGGCTCTGTTTTGATTCAACAAGCTCCTAGCTTTGTTGAGGGTTTTGATCGAGAGTCGTGAGAAGATTTTTCATAAACGGTCATTCTCACAATGTTTCATTTTTATCGCTGCAATTGTTAGACGCGTGTTTGATGCTTGTTGAATGACGATGCACGGAAGATGCCTCTCATTAAATACTCAGTGCAATGCGTGCCTTGATATAAAGAATCAAATTGTGACATATGACCAATTATTGTTCTCGCAAAGGCAAGAAAGAATCGTTGCTTCTCGAAATGATTCTACATAAAACCACGCAAGCCATTAAACCTTTTCAGAGTGCCCGGAACATTCTACTAAAGAGTTATTTATGAAATTTTTACGTATTCGCAAATAATATCCGAAATGATAAACAAACAAATTAAAAAAAAAAAGAGTGCGTAGTCCTACGTCCTAGACGGTCGTGACTCGGATACAACCCCTCCAATTTTTTAATTTTTTCACGTTTCCATAGTGTACTACCCCCTTAACACTCCTATACTCGCGCATTGGTCTGTCAGACCGAGAAATCAATGATTCGTTCATTTCTCAGAAAATATCAACACTACGACTTTGCGATTCTCTCTAGCTTCGTTATTCGTCGTTCGTCATCGTTTAGCGTATCGTATGTGTTGGTACAAAGGGTACGTGTGTCACTTTTTTAACACTTTCGGTCTGACACACCGACGCGAGTATAGGAGTAACTTTTTTGGACAAGTGTCTTTTTTCATATTCTAGAATATTGTTCAATGAGATGTGTTAATTAATGTTAGTGGCGTGGAATATTTATTGAGTATAATGCATAAGATCATTACGGAACTATTCTTATTTGATTTCAGTCCCTTTTGTAACTAGATTGAACGGATCCATATATTAACTATTCCTCGATATATTCGTCGTTAGATTCATACGTTCAAAAGCAAAATATAAATGTTTGACTTTCGTATAGTTATTCGCTAAATATAATGGTCCTTCATATACACAATTGTGAAAGAATTTCACTTGTGGAAGAATTGTAAACAATAAACTATAAACTAATCGGTGGCTTATGGTAATTTTTAACAATTACAGTTTCGGGGATTTTTTTTCTATAATGAACAATATCGACAAGAAAACAAGAAAAAGGCAAGGAAGTTACTAGAAATCCTTTTATATCATCTTTTTATACCAATCTAAAGAAAGGTATTAATTCTTTGTTTACCAAGAATATAGAATATTAGAAATATGCAAATTTTATATTCCAGAACCTTCATCATCTGGTAATTATCTAGAAGGTCGTTATACATTCTTCTCTTCGATAAAAGACCCGAAAAATACGCAACAACTGCATGAAATGTAAAAAAATATGTTTGTTTCGAGCATGCAGTTATGCTATGTTCTGATTCTTACTCCAATGAAACCTCAATCTATTAATATGTTTTTATATTATTTTATAGCTCTTCATACTTCCATGAATTATATTCAGTTGCTTACTTTTAATTAAATGAATTTCGATATTTTTGTTGGAGTATCAAAAATTACTCTGTTTTGAGGAGGCTGAATTAGATGACTATTAAAACATAACAAAGACGAAGAAAACATATTTTTTTGAGTTTTTTCATTCAATTCAATACCCTTTTCGTCAAGTAAATGCCAATAAAGCCTGAAAAATACACAATGGCAACATTACAGAGAAGTTCAATTTTCGGTTTGTGACACCGTGCGCGGGTATACGTGTTATGATTTTGCACGCGAGTACAGGAGGGTTAATCATTGCACTGACGTAGGACTACGTTTTTGATTTCTGCATAGGGGTTCACTCTATGAAATTGAATATGAAATGATTTAATATGCATGTTACGCTACATCGTTATTGCGATATACGAGGGCAGTCCGATAAGTAGCCTACAAAAAACAAAAAAAAAAGTGGCGATTTATTTCTCAACATAGTCTCATTTTGGCTCGATACACTTGACCCAGCGATGCTCCAACTTCTTTAATCCATCTGAAAAATACGTGTTCTCGAGATATGCAAAGTAGGTCTCCGTGGCGGCGATGATCAACAGTGTTCTAGGATCGATACCAGGTATCTTGGCCAGATTCCAGACCTTTATACTATTGTTCGAGCATTCTCAAACACTTTCGATGCTCGGTAAAAGAAAATCCGTCCTTGATGGCCTGTATTTCTCTATCAAGCTCCTCCTTCTTACAAGTCCATCCTTTTTTTGAAATTCCGCGACTTCTGGAATCAATTGAACCAAAACCAAAGCTTCAAACCTGTAGGACCAATTCACCCCCCAAAAACGTGTCCATGTCACCCCACACAACATGCAAGAATTAATATTTAAAAAAATTAAATTAATTTATTGTTTTTTTTTTTTTATCCCATTTATTTATTTATAAGGCTCATTAGCATTTTAGCTGTAACAGAGTCGGGTTTTAAGTGTGTACATGTACATATGTTTATGTTTCTATAAATTGTAAATTACACAGTAGTTAGTAGTAGCTATTTAGGCGTTAAGTTTTCTGTTCCATTACATTATGGTAAATTACACAGTAGTAGCCATTTTAGGCGTAAGGGTATTCTATCTGTTCTTCCATTGTTCAGCAGACCGGACAGCGGAGACAGTTGGTATTGATCATTGTTGGGTTATTTATAGAACAGCAGCCCGATGTTTCATGAAGAGCAGTTGTATGGATGAATCGATCTTTGTTCCACCGTGGATCGATTTCCATCGCTGATGATGGTTGCGTGGACGTAGCTATTCTATAACAACACAAAGATGGTCAATTGAGGGCCCTGAGTTTGAACTCACGATCGATCGCTTGGTGAGCGAACGCGTAACCAAGTGGCTACGAAGACCCCCAATTTATTGTTATCAAACTTACAATTTCGCTGCACCAAATTGTTCCTTTTCTGTAGGTGAACAGAACTTTACTGCACTAGTAGGAGCTAAGCCTACAAAACATTATGGTAAGTTTTGTTCAAAAAATTCCTAAAGCGCTAATTTGGAAAACTTTCAGCGGAAATTTCAAAATGTAGCTTCGGGGTGAAATTGATCAATCTATGACCCATTCCATGAGGTTATGCACCAGAGAACCAAATTTCAAATCTAGTTGAAGGAGAAAATTGAAAACGCTATTTGAATAAGCACTAGTTCTATCATAAATTTTTTGTAACAAATTCAATTTTTATGCACCAACCTTTGAGAGAGGCGAGTTTAAAAAACTACATAATTATATTTAAAATATTTTAGGTTTTCACTATTTATATGTTTCTTGAGATATTTCTGCACATGTTTAACCAAACTTCAATGTCTATATACCATTGAATAAGTTATTAAATGCTTGTTTGAAAAGCCATAGGTAGACCTACGTTTCATTTTGTAATTTATGAGAAACAAGCATTCGGAAAGAGGTATTTTGAAGCGTTGTCACGTCACAAGAAAAGAGTATTTTTTTAGTTTATCAGATGAACATAGGTACAAACATTTTTATACTTGGTTTTCTCTGAGCAAACAATGAAGGTCAACAACCCACAAAATTTGGTTGAGATCGGTCCACAAATAGAGGAGTATTAACTGTCTCCAGAAGTTGTTGTCACGTCACGAAAAGTATACGATCCATTCCAGTGTGACGTAACAACATTTTGACCCACTACAAACACTTTTTTGCGTTTTCATGAATAAAGCACACAAAATTAAACGATGTTATAGTGAAATTAAGAAAATTTCCAACAAGAATCATCAGTTGGAGAATATTTTATAGATATTTTATAGCGGAAGTCGAATATCGTATTCCGATGCCATTTTGGAATCGACGATGGTGACTTCCGGTTCGTTAAAAACGGATAGAAAAGACCGGGAATGGCATGAAATGGCAATGTTGGCATATATCCATGGGTGCGCGAAGAGGAATAAAAAAAATTAATGTTTGATAGTGAGAGATAGGATTTGAGTGAGAGGGAGATAATGTTTGAATGGAAAGAACTTAAAGTCTCTTCATCATCTAAATATTTTATATGCATCGAATAAGGCTTAAACTGACCATCCCTGATTGAAGCTGTTATACTGTCCTGCACACTCACCCACAACATTAAGCATACCTTTGATGACTACAACACAGATGAGTTGATTCGAAACAGGACCTATCAGTTGAACGAATCTCGAGGGTCATACGTGGATTTCGCCAAATATACATTTGATATTTGAGAACGTATTTTTTGGTATTTCCACGAAAGAGATATGTGTAATTGTTCATTTTACCAACACTATGTTTTCTACCACATCATTTGAATCGCACACTAAAAATATGTTCGATTTGACGTCTTATTTTCTTTTAATGAAAAATGTACTATTTATATTTTTATAGTGAAAATCGTTCGATATCTTGAACAATACTCAGTTAGGCTAGAATATTCTTTGAAAAACGGGGATTGTAGCGGTATGTGGATGCAGTAAAAATGGAATATTCCTTGAGGTGTTCATTGTATCACCTTCTCCTCTATAACGAGAATGCTTTGAGAAAATTATTCAAGTTAACGATATTGTCATTCACTAGCAAAATACATGTAACGTGGAGCCTAATGTGTATTCAATTACCAGATTTAAAATACAATGGTGTAGGGGTGGAAATTTGCATCTCGAGCTAGACAATTATTGTCTAGACAAAAACTGTCTCCGACAAACTTGTGACATATGATGGAGCGCTCATTTTCTTGTTGTCAAAATAGGGTGACCAAAATTTTAGGTGAAATTAAAAATTTAACCTTCTTATCTTTATAGATAGAAGTAAGCGTAGTTAGACAATGTTGTAGCCCAAGTTATTTTAATCAACTTTGTAGAGGTGTTTTTTTTAAGTAGGACTACGTCTTTCATTAAGGGTGCCAAATCTGGAAACAGGTCTCGCTTTTATGAAATAAAGTTAACGTTAATAACTATTTTTGCTGCGAACGGATTTTAACGATTTGATCGGAATCGAATCGGAAATTTTGTAAGTTTTTTTTTTGATATGCTATACATTACAATCCCATAGTCTGTATATGGTTTAAATTGATGAAAATTGGAAGCATTCCCACTTCCCTATACATTTGTTCTGTCCATTTGTGTGCTTTCCCGAACAGAGCTGTCAATAACGAGCAACTTATGCAGCCGCTAAAATAGAAAAAACGAAGGGGATAGCGAGAACAGAATATTTGCGAAGTAAACTCCACCCTTGCATAGTAAGTAAGCTGTCGCTAAGGTATGAGTATTGCATCTCCTCTGAGGAATATTTTCAGATTCTTTCTGTACCCGAAACAGCAAAGGTCGCTCATTCTGCTCGTTTTATGTTTCATGTTTCCCCTCGAGCTATGAACGCTAACGAATATTTCACTTGAAGTGCATCTGGCATTGCAATGAACACAACCATCCGAGCCATAGCAAAGTAAGCGAAAAAGGAGAAGATTGCAAATGATTATAGGTCGCTTCTAGCCATCAGTGTTTGGCTTTGTGTGTGATGCTTGTTTTCGTTGCGTGAAACTTAGAACTCATTCATTTCCTGTACATGGCACTCCTTCGATGCTTCTAGTTGCCATTCGTATTTGCTCTCTAGCGCATCGGTTCTGTTCTGATGCATCAAGCTCCTAGCTTTGTTGATGGTTTTGACCGAGAGTCGAGATACGGTTTTTCATAAATGGTCATTCTCATTATGTTCCACTTTTTTCGCTGCAACTGTGTGCTTTTGTTAGACGCATGTTTAATGCTTGTTGAATGGCGATGCACGGAAGATGCCTCTCGCTAAATACTCAGTGCAGTGCGTGCATTGATATAAAGAAACAAGTTGCGACAGACGACCAATTAGTGTACTGTTCTCGCAAAGGGAAGAAACAATCGTTGTTTCTCGAAATGATTCTACAAAACCACGCAAGCCATTAAACCTTTTCAGGGTCCCCGGAACTTTTTACTAAAGAGTTATTTATGAAATGTCGACGTATTTGCAAATAATATCCGAAATGATGAACAAACAAATTTAGAAAAATGGGTAGTCCTACGAATTTTTGTCTTTGAATCAGGGTCACCATGAAAAAAAACTATTTTTTCTCTAACTATTATATTTCAAATTCTACATGAAAACTGTTCGGACGACTTTTATAGCTCACCGAGACAAACATTTCGCGATGCAGAAAAGGTCGGTATATTGGTTTTACTGAATATTATTGATGTTTTTTTATGTCCTTTTCATTTGTTTGTCGTTCTTTCTGGGGCAAACATTAAAAAATGATCATTGGCGGAATTTGAAATAATGAGGTATTTTAGGGAACAACACATACAGTAATGGGCACAAAAAAATTTACCGTGTATTTTCACCGATAAGAAAGATAAGAAAGAAAGAAAAAAAGAAATATTTTTAATTTCACCTAAAATTTAGGGCATCCTATTTTTGACAACATGAAAAATATGCTCCATCATGTGTAACAACTTTTTCGAAGGCAGTCCTTCTCTAGAGAAAAACGGTCTTCGCCAAAGTTGGTTTCAGAGCTTTTTATCTAAATTGCATTAGAGTGACCATGAAAAAAAACGTTTTTTAGCTTCTACTTTTATAATCCAAATTCATGAAAGCTGTCTTCGGGCGACTTTTAGAGCTTATCAAGACAAACATTTTGCGATGAATTTGTAGAAATATTAATCCTATTCAAAGTTGTATAGTATATAATTTCCTCCAACTTCAGCCGCCCCCCCCCCCCCAAATACAAATACAAAAAAATCACACATTTTTGAAACATTTACTTTATTCAGTGTCAAATATGTCTTTCAAAATGCCGCTCAGAAACTTTTATGTGTTTCTCCTAGAAAGAACGACAAACAAATGAAAAGGGCGAATATTGGAGAAAAAATATCAATAACTTTTTCTTGGATCAAGTAATTGCATCGAAAAATGTTTGTGTTACTAAATTCTAAAAGTCATCGGGAAATAGTTCTCATGTAAATTTTGAAATGTAAAAAAAAACTATGTTTACCTCTATCTGTAAAGATAAGAAGGTTTCATTTGAGTTAATCTAAAATTTTTGTTCACCCTAATTTTAAGAATATGAAAATCCGCGCTCCATTATTTGTCGAAGACAGTTTTTGTCTAGAGAATAACTGTCGAGCTCTAGATGCAAATTTCTACCTGAGTTCGTTCCCTGGACCATTGTACATTGCAATTGGATTTTCGACAAGGCTTTAAATTTTTATTTCAATGCATTTTTTTTTTAATTCATGTATGTTTATATACTTTTTGTTTATCAGAAAAAATCCGGAATAAGTTGGGATATTTCATGAAAATATGTTTTCTCGTTGCTTTGAATCAATTGGTTGGTCTATTGCGTGTGCGTGTTATCGTAATAACCATTGTTAGATAATTTGTGGAAAACGAAATGTGTCGGTACGAGATTTTTTCTCTGATTGAACCTTTAACATGTTTAATTAAATCTCTGAGGGAATCTAGGATGAACCGCACTAGGTTCACTGTGCACTTCGTAGTTGCTCTCTGTGATTGACCTGAACCAGTGAAATAGTGGAGCTAACGCAACCGAGCTACTTCAAAGTTTTTTTTTGTTTTTAGGAGGGTAACACGGGGTGATTTGGTCATATGGGGTGATTTGGACCACCCCTTCATCTCAAAAATTACGGCTCAACTTGAATTTTTTATGCTGTCATTTCCTTCTATTGTTGAACCGTATGTACCTAAAGTTAAAAAAACTTTAGTAAAACTTCACAAGTAGAGGGAAACCGTAGCATAAACACAGCCAGCACTTTGATCGTCAAAATGTGAGTTTTCCGAAAGTGGTTTTAAGGTTTTTCCCGCTAATTAAACAAACTTTTCGTGTATTGTGCAGTAAAGTTCTGTTCGCCTACAGAAGAGGAACAATTCAATGTAGCGAAACTGTAAGTTTGATATCAATAAATGAAATTAATTGCATTTTAATCGTGTTGTGTGGGGTCACATGGACACTTTTCTGTGGGGTGAATTGGTCCTACAGGTTTGAGACTTTTCTTTGGTCTAATTGATTCCAGATGCCGCTGAATTACAAAAATAGGATGGACAGACAACGTTGGAAGAAGGAGGAGCTTGAAAGAGCAACGCAGGCCATCGAGAACGGATTTTCTTTGACTAAGCATCAAAAGTGTTTGAAAATGCTCGTCCAACAGTGAAAAGATTCATGCAGAATTCGAGTTGGTGTCAATCCAACTTTTCTGGTCAGGAATCTGGCCAAGACACCTGGTATCGATTCCAAAACATTGTTACTGATTGTAACATTATCCCAAAATACTTTACATAAACATAAGTATGTTTTTTTCGATGAAACACACACTGGACCAAATCACCCCACAAACGGTCCAAATCACCCCGCATCAAATTTTAATGTCCAAAAATCATCTCTTTTATTTTATGATATATTTGGTCGATTGAAGCTTTATATAATGATTAAACATTATTTATTGAGAAAAAACAAGTGTAGCTCAGTATACAATGTGACATCTTTATTTAGACCATATTGGTTTGGAAATATTAGGCGATTTGCCTAGGTGGTCCAAATTCCCCCCTTTTCCCCTACATACAATTCAAATGTCAAATTTCGTGGTATGGGTACTTTCGTCATTCTTCGGTTCGGCATCCGTTTAACTCGCACGCGAGTAACTGACAACGTTCAAATGGGGAGAGACACGTCAAGATATGAAATCGTGAACGCGACAATTGAAATCACAATGCGAAACCGAGAGCACAATGAACGGAGATAATTTTCACTAAAAAGACGAGCTGAAGACATTTTGGTTTCGGTCGAATGATGCATCCACACTCTTTGATTATAATTATTCTGATTTCTTCATGAAACCCAACCAAATTGCACAAATTTTCAATCTCGTAGATCAGAGCAGATGGCTTTTTATCCATTACACGAATCACAAAACTGTTAAACGATAAAAAAACATATGCATTCGAATGTCACATGTCACACAAAGCGAAAAATCATGCCTACTCCATTACGTTACAACAGCTCAATTCAATAGTAATTGTCCTCAAAGCCCTACGTCAAGTTTTCATCCGTGCCTCTAGGTAAAGACCCTTCCACGTTTCATTGAGGAAGGTATTAAACTTTATGCCTTCTATTGTAAAACGGATGTTTTGCAGAATGTCATAAAACCAACCATGGAAACATTGTTCGGAAATTATCATTACGTGTTTCAGCTGGACCTCATATTAATTTTTTCATATTCTGAATGAGGTTCAGAACTGTTGTCTGGAACAAATGTGACCAACTTTTCGGCCAAAGATGACTTCCTTGATCACAAGATCTAAATTACTTCGATTACTCTGTATGATCAGACATGCTGTCGAAGGTAAACTAATGAAAGGTGTCTACTTTTGCCCAATTCAAGGCCGCGTTCCTCTGAATTTGGGACGAAATGTCGATGCATGGGCATGCTCCCT
This sequence comes from Toxorhynchites rutilus septentrionalis, assembly GCF_029784135.1. Lineage (NCBI taxonomy): Eukaryota > Metazoa > Arthropoda > Insecta > Diptera > Culicidae > Toxorhynchites > Toxorhynchites rutilus. The sequence continues at coordinate 295,232,245 of NC_073745.1, read as the reverse complement.
GCAATGGGTTTTAAAAACATTTGTAGCTGATAATGACGGTTATTCTGTAATTTATGCTGTAAATGATCAACACAATATTATCTTTCACTCAAAACAATAGCCATTAATATCTAAATGTCTTATATAAAATAATAGAAATTTGAATTTGTAGAGAAAATATTGGACACTATACAAGCTACGCCGTTCGTCTGCAGGTAGAATGTGACGCGAGTCATCTCTTGTCATTCGTTGTACATTATAAAGACCTATATGTGATGTTTCAAGGCATGATTAGAAATTTAATAGAATGTTTCATACGCCTTTTGTGAATCGTTATCCATTTCACCATTTTTACCGTTCTTGGTGATCTGCTAATTACTACTCTAATTAATTCATTCAAACCGACATAGCAAATCTAGTTGGGATTTGTTTAAAAATTATCACCTTTTCATAACGCGTTCCCTCTTCATAATCCGATGACATAAATAATGCTAACAAATGGTCGTATTATAACCGACATCCCATATTCCACCCCATTTGAGCTAGTTCCTTTCGTCTCGTCCGTCTCAGTAACATCAGCGTTTGGCTTCAACCAACCAACCAGCTGCCAGCCACCTTGCCGGGTAGTAACATCGCATTCGGCAGTAAAGTTCAAGATTAACAGCACTATAAGGAGCCTAATTTTATCTCGCTCGTTACTGAAAAGATTGCCTAATTTTCAATCCCTAGCAAAATCTAATTATCTATTCATAGGCACAAATTCTCACTTGGGTTAGTGCACGCGCCCACGCGTACAAGCGACTTACACATACACATACACGAACACGTCCGCTCTCAGTCAACCTTCGTCTCAGAGCGGGGAAAAAAAGCTTTCTTCCGAACGGTCCAGCCAATCTGCGAATGGTCCGTTCCTCTCCCACGGGGGGAGGCTACTCTTGTGCAGGAATGGTAGGAAATGTGAAAGCGGATGGAAATCACCGATGCTGAACTGATAAGAAGTGAGTCGTGTTTCGGAGTATCCGCTGGCTTCCGACGGGATGTCCATAAATGGAAGTATACTGCGTCTCCTTCAAGTAAAAATTCACACTCATTTCACTTCAACATTTATCGGAGACGCCAGATTTTATCCCAGTAAAAATTCTGTAATTTTTGTGTGACACAGTCCACTTCACACTACCAAAAATCGGTTCCCGAGATCAAAGAGGAGGTCGGTTCAGGACTACCCTCCTGTGCTCATTTGTCATTTGGTTTCTATTGTTAGTTCAACAGTAAATAATTAGGCTGACCCCAAACGTACCATTTTAAACGGAACAGTACCACCTTTTCGACCATTATTTGACTGTCCCGTCTTTTTATCAATTTGTACCACATTTTGAGTATAAAGGAAAAAAATATTTGTATTGTTGCCCTGGTACATATCGATTAGTGATCTTTCAAACATTCATTGTCCTTGTTCAAAGAGATGCTGTATCTCGCATCTGTAACCAAAATTGCCATGCCGCTGTGTGTGGCTTGAGAGCCAATTCCCAATTACTATAATAGTTTGGTCGGGTGAACATCGGGGCTTCTTCATCCGCGTATTTAAAAAAAAAAAACAATCGGTCAGGGATTGAAAAACGAAGAAGCTTCAGTCGACATTTTGACATTACCCGCTTGGAATCGGTCCCCTATGCTTGAAGCAATTCGAACGTGGTTATTCTGTGAGACTGCCACAGGAAATACAATTTTATGGGGCACAATTGGACGGCACAGTAGTTGAAGAACACTTTTATTTCAAGTTCCATTCCTACAAAATCATATTAACAATTTTACAAACAATCCCTTTCCACTAGGAATACGATCTGGTCGGAGTTGAAAATTAGGACACCTGTCACAGCTACTATTATGACCAAATCATTGTCAATCTTTGAGAAATACATTTATAAAAACACATTCTCTGTGATTTGTAGTTCAAGAGGCCTAAATATTCAAATTTATTTATTTAACACTAGCTGACCCGGCAAACTTCGTCTCGCCCAATATTTATTTTTCATTACCACACCCACATTTTCTTATTAAGCCCACGTTTGTGGGTCCAATCGCAAAACTGATCGTTGATTGTTCTTCTAATCTACCCTTATAAATTACCTTTCTCTGTAAAATTTCTAGTACTTCTAGCAAAACTCGTCATTATAAAATAAAATTATTTTCAGACACAATTCTCGTTCAAGATTTTTCAACCACTTGCAAATAATATATTTCTTCGTTACATGGAATAAATGTTTGATCGGACATTTCCTTCCTCGAGCTTTGCTCTTATCAACACATTCGACGATCCATATTTATTTATATAGATAGAAGATGATACAGGAGTGCGTTTTATCACATTAAAATCCATTTCCACTTTCGAACGAAGATCAGTTTCGTTAGCGCAAACATAAAATGCACTAATAAAGCTTGTCAATATGTAACTGTAGAACATATGCAAATTGAATTTATCGAACTTTTCCATTTTTTTCAAAGATTTCCGAAAATTTTCAATTGTCATGTTGGAATGTGTTTGGTTGAAATATATGTGTTATTTTTATGAGACCCCTCTCCATTCCAGTGAAGGGAGGGGTGTCATACCATCATAGAAACATTTCTATTACCCAAAAATCCTTACATCCCAAATTTGGCTTAATTTGCTTGATTATTTCTCGAGTTATGCAGAAATTTGTGTTTCATTTGTATGGCAGCCTCCCCTTAGAGAGAGGGGAGGAGTGTCTATTCATCCTAAAGCCTTGTCAAATGTCAAATGTCAAATTTGGTTTCGTTTGCTTGATTAATTCCCGAGTGTCTGACCACTATAGAATCATTTATTGCATTCTAATAACTCCACATGCCAAATTTGGTTTCGTTTGCTTGATTGACTTCCGAGTAATGCAAAAGTTTGTGTTTCATTTGTATGGCAGACCCCCCTTTGAGTGGGGGGGGAGGAGTGTCTAACCATCATAGAAACGTTTATTGCACTCTAAAACTTTCACATGCCAACTTTGGTTTCGTTTGCTTGATTAATTTCCGAGTAATGCAGAAATTTGTGTTTCATTTGAATGGTAGCCCCCCTTAGAAAGGGGGGAGGGGTCTCAAACTATCACGAAAACCTTCCCCGGGCCCAAAACCCCTACATACCAATTTTCAAGTTTCATGTTCAGTAGTTTCCGAGTCTATAAGAATCAGACAGACAGACATCACTCCATTTTTATATATACAGATATTTCTCGGACTATTCATGCGGTGAAAATGCTCCGTAGATTATTGCTTCAGTTTTTGTACAAGTACAGGAGATTCGTTTCCGGTTGGTGGTATCCTAGTCATCGAACATCATGCGCAATATTTCCGGAGTACAATCCATGCATTTGAAGCTGTTATGAAGCAATGCAAAAGCTTCTTTTGCAGGCCTGAATCAAATGAAAATCAGAACTAATGCTAGAACATGAGAATATGATACATCAGGATGTACCGCTAAATCAGGACGGATTCCATACTCTTCACGCGTTATTCATGATTAATTATGCGGATCGCTTCTACCTGAGCGAAGTTGCAAACAAGCAGTATTGGGCCAGCATTGTGGTCTTTTCTTCCAATCTCATTTCTTTTCTGTAGCCGGACTGAACGGAGCATTTAGCGAAAGCCGAAGTATCGATGATATTAAAAGAAAACCATATTGATGAAAGCAGCAGTTTTAAAATCGTTTGTATACACAATGTTTACCGATTGACCGTTTCACTGAATAATTCGCTTTCTTTTGTTTAAATATGATCTTACAGAAATCATTTTCCCCACTGTTTGCCTTTACGTGCTACAAATCGTGACACAAAAAAGAACGAGACAACTCTGCTTCGGTTCACACTCCATGATACACGAGCAAGATAGTTTATATTCATCTTTGCCTCCATCTCACTACATGTCTAATGATTCATATTCAACTAATGCAGCAGATCCTGACCTGTGAACAACGCTCCGGTGACAAACAAAAACTCTCTCGTTTTAGCTCTTCTCCCATCCGCCGCTCTCCACAAATGGTGACCGAATGATGACGTAATTTTTCATGTATCATTTATCGCTCTGCACTTGCAGATGCAGCGATTATTCGCTATAGCTGGAAAGGAACGACATATATGGCTCAAACTTGTATGCATATATCGAAAGTGGTGTGCGATGTTTGGTACAGCTCGGATATGCAGTCAACAGGCTTTGTTCCTCGCTTCGTATATTCATTTTGTGCAAAAAAAAGTGAGTACTGTCATTCGATCAAGTATTTGAATCATCCATACATGTTAGGTTATATACAGGTCGGACTCGATTATCCGGGATTCGATTACGGGTCGGACTCGATTATATACAGACTCGATTATATACAGTTCGAAATATTTTTTTTTATATTTCAAATATGACTTATTTCAAAAGAAAATTAAATGGATCAACGTTAAAGTGAAAGTTTATTGGCTATTGCGAGTACGGTAGAGTAAAAATCGTGATTTTGGTAGATTTTAGTTGAAGATTCACCAGGAATTGCCTGGAACGATATTACAGCGAAATCAGGAAAGATTGAAGTTGGGTGTCAAAGAACAAATTGTAGAGCAGTTAGAGAGCTTCAATTTGGTTGATAAAAATATTCATGTTTTTTTAATGTATTTTTTAAATAAAATTAAGAAAAACACCTTAAAAACCACAAACTTTGAAGTTTTTCACTTCTAAAATGTTAGTTAAATCCACTAATATGTAAGTTTCATAACTGTATCCTGTATAAAATTTTCTTATCTTTCGAATGGAAGCAATAGAATTGTCCTACGTAGCATATATATAAAACAAAAAAAAAATTTTTTTTTAGACTCGATTATATACAGGATTCGATTATATGCAGTGAAAAGAAATCGAGAACTGTATATAATCGAGTACGCGCTGTATCCGTAATTTTAAACTCGATTATCCGAAGTATTTTATTTTTGATTTTCGGAAATTTTGAATAATTTGTATAATAATTCCATATTGAATAGCTAATATGGATATCAAATGAAAGCACTTGACTAGTAGAATGCAGTTATTTATGAAAAATGCAAATCCAAGATGTCGGCCACTACAAAATGGCAGATTACATATTTTCTCAGAACCCCATCAATATGAGTATCAAATGAAAGGGCTTGGCTAGTAGATATGGGTATTAAATAACTGGTAGAATGGTAGTAACTGGTAGAATACAGTAGATCATGAAAAATCCAAATCCAAGATGACCGCAGTTCGCAAACAAACAATTACTTTTTAATGTTTCCATTCAGCTTGCCCTGTTTGTATGTATGTTTGAGTGTTTTGTAGGGTTGTCCCACATCAATAGAAAATTGACCCCGTTTCTGTTGAATGATTGATCTGAAATTTGGAACATACATTGAATCCTACTGTCATTATAAAACTGCGTATTTCCTGATATTGAAAAACGAAAAAAATGGTTAAATGATTTGACTTGGCGTCGTTATAAAATGGTTGAATGATTTGACTTGGAGAACACGAAATATAATAAACAACATAAATTCAAAAAAGGTCGCCGCCACTAAATGGTCGACTATGTATTTTTTGCAATCCCCTCAATATTGGTATCAAATGAAATGATTTGACTAATAGAATACAGAACATCATCAAAATATTCCGAAGAAAGCTAGGTAAGAAACAATAATTAAAAAATAATAATTTTTTGAATGGTTTTAATGTAGAGAAGTATACTAATGATACAGATAATTTACTAAAAACTAGAAAATTAAATAATTAAAAAAAACTTTCTAAGTTAAACGGTTTAATGTACTAAAAGCTAGAAAATAATAAGATGAGTAGCAGTTAGTAGTTATCACATCCGTTGCTTCATTAATTTAGGGCAATGATGAGACTAAAATAAAATCGTGGGATATTTGATGAAACAATTAACTGTGGATAATGAAAATCCAACGTTTATTCCTTACCTAAATTTCTTCGGAATACTTTTATGATGTACTGTATTCTATTAGTCAAATCATTTAACTTGATACCGATATTGAGGGATTGCAAAAAATAGATAGTCGACCATTAAGTGGCGGCGACCTTTTTGAATTTTATTGTTTATTATGTTCCGTGTTCTCCTAGTCAAATCATTCAGCCGTTTTTTAACGACGGCCAAATTTAATTTCTCAAGATCATCATTCAAACGTACATAGAAACAGATCAAGCTGAATGAAACCATTTAAAAAGTAATTAGTTTTTTGGGGACTGCGGCCATCTTGGAATTGAATTTTTCATTATCTGCTATGTTATACTAGTCGAGAACTTTCTTTTGATACCCATATTGATGAGGTTTTGAAAAAAAAAAAATATATATATACGGCGCCATTTTGTGGTGGTGGCTATTTTGGATTTGCATTTTCATAAATAACTGTATTCTACTAGTCAATCCCTTTCATTTGATATACATATTTATGGAGTTCTGAAAAAAATTATAATCCGCCATTTTGTAGCGGTCGTCATCTTTGATTTACATTTTCCATAAATAATTGTGTTCTACTGGTCAAGTCCTTTCATTCGATACCCATATTGATATTATTACTTGCATGACACATTGTGTATTATTCAATATTGATAGATATCAGTTATCGTCGTTTCCAATTAGTGGGAAGGGGGTATCATTTATGCTGAGTTTTTCCGAGAGGGAATACATTCCTTTTTTGAGCGTTGATAATTTTGCTCAGCCTCAACGAAATCATTTTATACGAAAAATAAAATGTCCAAGAGTTGTATGCTCAATAATTATTGACCCGAAAACTTGTTTCAATAGCTTAAAATTGCTTTGAATACAGGCTATTGAAATCACACAAATTTGTTTAAAAGCTGGTACCATTCCTCTGCATTATGCTTTTATCTTCGAATCACATTTCTTTTCAACCGTCGGATTGAACTGAAATCAAAACATCTAGGGAAATCGTCATAGCAGACACATGCAAGCTGTGAGTACATTTTTGCTCGCATGGAATATGTCAAATATTACTGTAAGACCCAATTTTACTCTAATTTTTATTGAAATGCGTTCGTATGTGTTGTTTTTTCCACATGTAGCGTAATTTTTTCATGAATTTTTAAGAGGACTGCGCGAAAAAAAAATTTTGTTTTGGCCTTTGAGCATTTTTAATTTATTTTGAATTTATAGATCCATTACTGCTCTAATATTTTTTAAAATTTTGTTTTTCATATGTCAAAATTTAGTCGGTATATTTAGCGCATTGCGCTGTACATTTTTTTCTCGTATCTTAAAATATATGAGATTATCTTTACATTGGATTTAGATGGTTTACCAAATTCATAGAAGTCAGCAGTACGATAGAGCTCTGTGAGAAAAAAATAAAGTCCTTGTGGAAAGACCATTCGGATTAATGAGAAGAGCACTTAAAAAAATCCGAAATGTTTTATTTTTTTTATTTTAATGTAACTATTGAAAACCACGAATACAATAAAATAATCGATTCAAGAAAATACAAATAATAATGCAGACGATGAAGAAAATTATTTTTGTGTCTCGCAATGCTCTCAAAAATTCAGGAAAAATTACGCCAAATGTTGAAAAAAGACACATATGAACGCATTCAAATAAAATTATAGCAGAAGTGGGTCTCAAAGTTATATTTTTTTTCTAAATTTCGAAATGCAAGAAAAAATATTAAAAAATTTTGTACTGCTTATTTAATTTTTTTATTATTAGATTTTTTGATGAAAAAATAGTTTGAAGATATTTATCGATACACCTTGTAACCAAACGTTGGGTTACAATGCAAAATTTGGTGGGAAGGTCAACCGTCTGTTTGGACCTTAGCAATATTGTAAATACATTTTGTAAAATATTAGTTTGTGCTGTCTTGTCATTTGAGAAATTTACAGTTCATGATCACCTCTTGTGTTTGACTTAATGTTATTTCTCATATGACAATAAAAAAACGTAGTGTTGGGAATCTGTGATCAACTGTCGTTGAAAAGATGACGTATGAGTCCAATTTTTGCAATAAACCAAATAAACAGTTAAACGCAGATCCCCAGGTTGGTGTATCACAAGGAGTTATTTCTTTTGTAGTTTAGTCTTGTTTTATTTATTTATTTAGTAGTAGGAAAGAAATATATTTATTTACTCAGTTATTTATTTATTTATTTATTACTTATTTATTCAATTCATAGTTTATTTACAATTGCTTGTTTTGTTTGTTCAAAGACTTCTTATTTATTTTTTTATTCGTTTATTTATTTTCGCGGAAAGCAAGTGTTAGGTTTAGTTGTCCAGGAATAGCATGCTACCTTAAATGTTTAGATGATAGTCGTCATACCAACCGAAACCAATATATTTAAGTTGTGTGTGTTTGTCGGAGTAATCATCATGTTCTCTGTCGTCGCAGCGAAAGTGGGATGGCTTGGGCGGATTGGAAATGGCCCTTAATGGAAATTTACCAAAAAAGTTGAATGACCCTAAATTGAAGCATTGGAACAAGAGAGAAAAATATTGAAGGAATGATGGCAGAGTCGAAAAATCGGGGAGTCTTCGCGAAGATCTGGTCACGGACGGACGCAGTTGCTATTACTGCGAAACTTAACTAAAAGTTATCCCTAAATTAAAAAGGGTTTACGTCCTCCGTGTGTGAACTAGCCACGTAAAAAGGCTAGTTCACAGAGAAATTCAACCGTGGGTGTTCGCGAGACAGTGAGTGCGCGCAATTTAGCCATCTCGACCCTCTGGCTAACCAGTGACGCCGGCCCACATTAAATACGGCCGTGCCACGTGAGAAGTTTGTTCCCGTCGTATGATTGTCGTCCTGTCCAGCCGTCCTGTTCCTGACATCGCCCGTTTCCAGCCATCGTCCCGGAAGTCGACCAATGCAGCGATCGGCCGCAACGTAATCGGTGAGCTCGAGCCATAAAACCAAAAATTTATAATAAAAAATATGGATGGGTTTTACCTATGATATAACCGCAAGGTTGACGTAGGACTGCCGTTGGCTTAGTAATCAATTGTATTTCTTTAATTAGTAATAATCCCACCTCGGAATCTCAATTAAATCAATTCATGCATTATGGTAGTAGTTATCGCAGCAAGTAGTTATCGCAGCAAATAGTTACTAATCATCAAACGGTATGCGTAGAAATTCAGTGAGCTGGTGATATGAAGTCTTCCAATGCAGTCTTGAATAATTTTGCCAAAGCGTTGCATTTGTACCCGCTTTTGTAGACCGTGATAGCAAAATGAATTTCGGATTGTAAAAATGTTTGAGGGTATAAAAGTATTGCCGACTTGAATGTATCTGCAATGCCGATTTTCCGAACTTCTTGGTTTCGGCATCTGTATTGGGAAAAACATTCCAGTTTGCAAAAATGCCAGCGAGCATAAAAGTACTCGTAGTTTGCATCTATTTTGCAATGCCAATTTCCCCAGGCTCCATGTTTTTGAAGTCTGTGTTAGGGAAACATTCCAATTCGCAGAAACACAAACGAGTACAAAAGCACCCACTAATTGCATCTAATTTGCTATGCCAATATCCCTGGCTCCATGGTTTAGAAGTCTGTGTTAGGGAAACATTCCGATTTCCAGAAACGCAAGCGAGTGAAAAACTACCCGCAGCTTGCATCTATTTTGCAATGTCGATTTCCCCAGGTTTCATGGTAAAAAATCTGTGTTAGGGAAACATTCCAGTTTGCAAAAACGCAAACGATTACGAAAGTTCCCGCTGCTTGCATCTAATTTGGTATGCCGATTTCCACAAGCTCCATGGTTTTGAAGTCTGTGTTAGGGAAACATCCATCCATTCCAGCGATCGTACCTCAATCGTTGCGCAATCGTAACTGAGTGGATTTCCGAGCGACACTCGCTTTTATACCGATTGGTGTGATTTCAATAGCCTGTTTTGAAACCACCTTTAAGGCTGTCGAAACAAGTTTCTGGATCAAAAAGTAACAAGTATATAACACGTAGATATCTTATCTTTCTAATGAAGTGTTTATCATACCATTTCGTTCAGTTGTTTAGGAGCTATTAACGCTCAAAATCTCGTTCTCTGGCGTAACGCTTTCGTTTTCGAAATTTTGAACTTACACCCCAGTATACAAATGAAAGACGTAGTCCTACGTCAAAAAATACATGTACAGAGAAAGAGATTCATTTATTAAGTGTTAATTGTGTGGCCATCCAAACTGCGATTTTCTTCGTTTTTTTTGTTAGATTTTGTAGTGTAAATCTTGTTTTCCGCCATCCACAAAAATCATTGTAATTGTGCTTTTCCACCATTGTGTCCCCCATTTTGTTCTGTGTTCCGCGAGTGAGTTAGTGTTTGAAGTTTTCCCCGAGATCCCTCAACAGACGACCCAAGCTGCGTCGAAAGAACCAGCTAAATCAAGTAAAAACTATCAACCTTGGTAAAATGTACTTTCAGTATTTTTTTTTCATATTTTTGTCTCAAAGCTATCGAGAATGGCGTGAAATAAACGAAAAAGTACGTTTTCTACTATAGATCCTATGTTAAACCACATAGGGGTTCAAATAAACCGCCAAAATTTATTATTTAATATCCTATACAATATTTGCCAAACAGCTGGTGATTTGGTATGGGGGCACTTTTTACTCCCTTACCCGGCCAGGCCCTCCCATACACCATTTGTCATTTATCTTCCATTGTTAATTTAACAGTGAATAACGCAATTTGTCATTTATGATAATAGTAATTGGTAGCAGATGAAACAGACAATCTGAGCGTATACATTTGTGTTACATCTTATGCTTCGCAGGGGCAATTAATCTAATCAATCATTTTCTCTAGTTTGAGATAACGTTCATCGAACAATTTTGCATTGATTGCTGATTGCATTGTTGAATAAGTATAATTTGATGTACCGAGTTTGCATCGAATAAATTACTTCTGAAACATGAACGAACAATATAACAACATAACATTGGGGCACAATATAGCATATATTCATGTATTGCCAAAGTTTGCGTTCCCACCAGCAGCAGCACGAAACCTCGTTTACTCTCTATCAATACCGGAAGGTAGAAATAAATTTCTCTACTCCCCATTCGGTAGTTTGTACTTTTTCCTGTGGTTTTGTCATTCGGTAAATTATTGTGTTCTGCAATCGTTAATCGAAAAAGTTGTACGGACCGATGCAAGAAGAGTCTGATCGAACATTGATCCGCCAACTAGAGGAAACTGTATTCATGTTATTTTATTCCGATGCTGAATTAATCTTCATTTAAGGGACGCTAAAGTTAATTAATTCGCTAAGCCATCGAGCGCCCGATATTTTATCCAATGGCAGCTTGAGCTGACGCTTCTTAAATCGAACGATTAATAACGCGTTGAAAATATAAACTGGATATTACGACACCATAAATCGTCAAATTATTATCCCCAAGTGCTTCTGCTTCTGATTTACGACATTTCAAATTATATCTTTTCACGAAATTATCTATTCGTGCTCCAATAGCTGTCGATAGAATCTCCATTGATGATGGAGAGAGGGGGGATGGTGATGGTTTGTGTCAGCTGCTCGCACCAAATACCAACGAACAACAACAGGCCGCACGTTAAATTGTCGTCAGCTAATGAGCTTTCGACAAATTGCGTCCGATAATCGATACAACCTGGTCCCTGCGATTCAGGACGGGACGGTGTTCTCATATTTCTTCGCGCCAAAACGAGTTTTTCGCCCCTTCCCACCCAATCACCGCTCGTTGCCATTCCCCAGAGAGAGAGAGAGAGAGAGCGAGATCGCAGATTAAACGTTCAACTTGGTAACCAGTTTATTGGATTTTAGCACCATCGATTGGGGGTTGGGGCGAGAAAATGTTCAGCTCAGCACAAATGTGTTTCGTGTGCGGAACTCGTTTCACAGTGGATATACAGGGGGAAAAAGGTGTGGATGACGATAGAGCACATTAAATTATTATAACCTGTCATTTGCTGTGTGCAGCTCTGATTTGGTCGAGATATTCCTGACCGAAGTTTTTTTTTTTGTTCTCTATCGATCGAAAAACAATAACAGTGACATTCAGTCATAAAATACTAATTAGTAAAATGAATCCCAATACTGGCAAATTTTATGATACTATAACTGAGCATCGACATCGAATACCCGCGAGGGGTTGAAAATTGCAACAATTAGAAACGCAAGCTGCATTTTCCAGCATCTCAATCGCGCTGGTCCCTCCCTGTGGCATTGAACGGGACTCTTTTTTTTGCGAAGCGAACTGGACCGGGGCGATTGTATCAGAGTACTCGAGCCATTAGTCGATGAGGGGAAAAGCGAAAAAGTTAATTAAAATTCAATGTAAATTTCTGCAAGCTCCAGCGAAAAATTACTCTCGACCGGAAATCGCGTAGAAACTATTTCCCGAGTAATCATTTCCTGCAGTTGTGTGTCGAGGGCGTAAGTTTGCGAGTCAGTTAATTCATCTAGAAGAGATTGGTTCGCTTTCCTTCTTCCGTCGTTCGTTTCTTCAACGGTTCCCCCGTCGCCGCCCAGCGAGTGGGAACCTACTGTGACAGTTCAGTCCGTCCGCTCCCACCACCCGTCCGTGTGCGAATTTATGCGGATGCAGTTTGCAGTAAAATGGATCTCATTTCCGGAAAGATGATGACGGTGAAGGTGACGAGAAGGAGAGTTGTAATTCCCAGAGGAACACGATTTCAAACACAGTTTCGCTTCGCGTTGAAGGAAACCAATAAAAGGTGACAATAATGAGCAATGAAATATTGGAGAAAATGGAACATCGTTCGATTCTTTCCCGCTTCTTCGATGTGGAACTGAGTATCCGCCTCCAGGTCAATTTGCATTGTTGTATTAGCGTTTGCATTTGCTGAACATAAGATGATTAGGTTTGGCGTTTTACATTCGAAATTTTCATCAGTATCTGAGTTGCCAGATCTAGGGAAATATCCGTAAATTCATGGATTGGTTTGTTTTCATAGAAATACGGAATCTACGGAATTTAGTAACAACTCTAATTATTTTTGTTTTCTTTTTGACGTAGAACTACTTCTTTCATTAAGGGTGCCAAATCACGTTTTTATGAAATAAAATTTACGTTAATAACCATTTTTGCCGTGAACGGATTCTGGCGATTTACATACCAAACGAGTCCGAAATTCTATACGATTTGTTTGATGTGATATACATTACAATCCCATAGTCTGTCTACGGTTTAAATTGATGAAAATTGGAAGCATTCCCATTTCCTCATACATTTGTTCTGTCCATTTGTGTGCTTTCCCGAACAGAGCTGTCAATAACGAGCAACTTATCGACGAGCAACGAAGAGCAAATCGTAAGACGTAAAATCTCCGTGAACAAAGGAAAATTCGTTCGATAACTCGCAAGTAGATCGGATAGGTTTTCGAAACGATCCAACAAAGGTGTTTTTTTCCACATCGAATCAGACTGTGTTTTTTTTCATCGGTTGCGCTTGCGAGTAGAGCGAAGCTCAAAGTGGTGCGCGACCGAGACGCAGAGGATACAATTCATACAGATTCATCACACACGCCACACAGCAGCGGCAAGTATAAGTTTATTTTTCTTTTGTCCTCCTATCATTCCTTCTACCATCTGTGCTCGATTTACACCATTGTTCATCTGTGTGTTTACCAAATCGGCAAACGTTGGCATTAGGGGTGTCTATTTTTTCTTGGTTACATTACCGCTGAAATTTTATTGGAACTTTTTTTTCATTTTAGAATTTTATATAAATAAAATAAATTAATATAAATATTATCCGCAGCATAACCTTATAATATTTTTTTTTTACTTATTCATTTTGATAATTATTATTTTCTGTTCATATCGAACAGTTGGCCGATTTTTTTTAATATGGCTGAGGGCGGAAAGGACCCCCCGTTGACGCAATTGAATATTTCTGATACCGAACCTCCTCCTGAAGAGCAGGAGGATGAAGCAGAAATTGAGGTAGAAAATTCTGTTTACGAAGTTGATAGTTCCGAAGATGAGGAAATCGACGAGAAACAGGATTTTCGTCCTAAAGAATACCCTGAAGGCTCCAAAGGCCCATTCATTGTGTACTTTAGACGAAAATCCAAACCTCTCAATGTCATTCGCATCTCGAAGGAACTAACTCAACATTTTTCTGACGTTACCGAAATTACACGGATGGGGCCAGACAAACTACGAGTTGTCGTCTCAAGCAGGACCCAAGCGAACAAAATAACGCGCTGCGACCTCTTTGCGATTGAGTATCGTGTATACGTACCCTGTTGCAACGTCGAAATAGACGGAGAAAATTTGCAGAATTAATATCTGAAGCAATCATTTCGATGCATGAACTTCCTCCCCTTGAAGAGTATAATTTTATATCAAGTTTGATTTACGATAGCGCACTTCAAGCTCAAAAGAAACGTGTACCGGCTACCACTTTCCGACGTCGTCCTCCATCACTTTGGTGGGACAAGGAATGTTCAAAGGTCTACCTTGAAAAATCATCCGCTTTCAAAAAATTCAGGAAAACTGGATTAGTGGAATGGTTTCGAAAGTACCAAGCTCTAGAAGCCAAACTAAAAGGTCTGATTAAAGCAAAAAAGCGTGGATATTGGCGGAAATTCGTCAATGGTTTGTCAAGGGAGACCGCTATGAGTACTCTTTGGAATACGGCTAGGAGAATGCGTGGCTGGAACCATACCAATGAAAGCGAGGAATACTCTGACCGTTGGATTTTCAAATTTGCAAGGAAGGTTTGTCCCGATTCTGTTCCTGCACAAAGCGTCGTACGCGATATTCCGCTCCAATGCGATTATGAGAATTTTTCGATGGTAGAATTCTCAATTGCCCTCCTCTCATGTAACAATTCAGCTCCGGGGTCTGACAAGATTAAATTCAACTTGTTGAAGAATCTTCCCGACTTGACAAAACAGCGTTTGCTGAACTTGTTCAACAAGTTTCTGGAGCTGAATATTGTCCCGCATGACTGGAGACAAGTGAGAGTGATAGCCATACGAAAACCCAACAAGCCGGCTTGCGATCACAACTCGTATAGGCCGATTGCAATGTTATCCTGTATTCGCAAATTGTTAGAGAAAATTATTCTACTTCGTTTAGACAAGTGGGTCGAAACGAACAATTTGCTGTCAAATACGCAGTTTGGCTTCCGCCGAGGTAAAGGGACGAATGATTGTCTCGCGCTGCTATCTTCTGAAATCCAAATCGCATTTGCTCGCAAAGAACAAATGGCTTCCGTTTTTCTCGATATCAAAGGGGCATTTGATTCAGTTTCCATGGAAATTCTCTCAGAGAAGCTTCATAATCGTGGACTTTCACCAATTCTGAATAATTTCCTGTACAATTTACTGTCAGAAAAGCACATGAATTTCTCTCATGGCAACTCAAAATCTTCTCGTTACAGTTTTATGGGCCTACCGCAAGGCTCCTGCCTAAGCCCCCTCTTGTACAGTTTTTACGTCAATGATATGGATGATTGTCTAACTAGAGACAGCACGCTGAGACAACTTGCAGACGATGGAGTTATTTCCATCACGGGTACTAATCCCGTCGCTCTGCAAAAGTCGTTGCAAGATACCATGAACAATCTGTTCACGTGGGCCCTCAAGCTGGGTATCGAATTCTCTACGGAGAAAACTGAAATGGTCGTTTTTTCTAGGAAGCACGAACCCTCCCAATTCCAGCTTCACCTATCCGGCAAAACGATCCAACACTCTATGTTTTTCAAATACCTGGGTGTATATTTTGATTCTAAGTGTACCTGGGGGAGACACATTGCGTATTTGAAAATGCCAGCAAAGAATCAATTTTCTCCAAACAATTACCGGAACATGGTGGGGTGCCCATCCAGGAGACCTCATTCAGTTGTACAAAACAACGATATTGTCAGTGTTAGAATATGGCAGTTTTTGCTTCCGATCAGCTGCCAGGATTCATATTCTCAAGCTGGAGAGAATACAATATCGTTGCTTGCGTATAGCCATGGGGTGTTTGCGTTCGACACATACGATGAGTCTCGAAGTTTTGGCAGGAGTACCCCCGCTTACTTTTCGGTTCACAGAATTATCCTACAGATTTCTCATCCGTTGCAAGATCATGAATCCATTGGTGATTGATAACTTCGAAAATCTACTCCAACTGACTCCTCAGTCAAGTTTTATGTCTTTATACCATGAGTACCTTACCCACGACGTGCACCCTTCACCAGGCATCTCCAACCAAGTTTGCTTCCCATACTTTTGCAATTCCTCTGTCATTTTTGATCTGTCCATGCGACAAAAAATCCATGGAATACCAGATCACCTACGCTCCAATGTTATTCCGTCGATATTTTCGGAAAAATATGGGAAAGTTGGATCTGATAAAATGTTCTTTACTGACGGTTCATACATAAACGGGTCCACTGGCTTCGGCATCTTCAATGAAAATTCCAGTGCCTCTTTCAAACTCAAAGATCCTTGTTCCGTGTATGTCGCAGAAATGGGTGCGATATACTATGCTCTAGGGATCATTGAAACACTGCCCATCGACCATTATTTTATTTTTTCAGACAGTCTCAGCTCAATAGAGGCAATCCGCTCAATGAAAGTTGATAAACGCTCATCTTATTTCCTAACAAGAATAAGACATCTATTGAGTGTTTTGGTCGAAAAATTATTTAAGATTACCTTAGCATGGGTTCCCTCTCATTGCTCGATTCCGGGGAATGAGAAAGCGGACTCGCTAGCTAAGGTGGGCGCTTCAGAAGGCACACTTTTTGAAAGGCAAATTGCCTATAATGAATTTTTTCACATTCCTCGTCAGGACACACTCGTTAGTTGGCAGCGCATGTGGAGTGAAGATGAGTTCGGTCGTTGGTTACACACGATTATCCCTAAGGTTTCGACGAGTGCTTGGTTTAAGGGATTGAATGTAGGTCGTGATTTCATTCGCGTGATACCTCGGCTCATGTCCAATCACTACAACCTAAACGCGCATCTCTATCGCATTGGGCTCGCTGCAAACAATCTTTGTGATTGTGGCGATGGCTACCACGACATCGAGCATGTTGTCTGGTCGTGTATCCGGTTCCATGCTGCTCGCTCTCAGCTCTCTAGAGCACTGAGAGCAAAAGGCAGACAATCGGATATCCCCGTCCGGGATATCTTAGGTAGCCGGGATCCTGATCTTCTGCTTCATCTATACCTGTTCCTCAGAAACGCCGATGTTTAATGATGTTTCCTTCGTTGTGTCCCCGTTTCATATCCCTCCTAGCGATCGATAAACTTTTACTTAGTCGCAGCAATACATACACACACTCTTTACAGATGCACGGGCCAAAAGTTGTGCAGTCCACTGATCATTCAACAAGAGCCAAAGGTTGTACCGCTCATGACAACTCTACACGAACTGATGATTGCGCCGGCTAGTGACCATTCTATCCTGGATTCCTCGAGTCGAGAAAGACGCACCACGCTAGATATGGGGTACAGACTAGGGAGCGTTGCTGATTAATGGTCAGCTGCATCCCAATAGGAAGTAGCCCGTGTCGGGCACACGTATAGAGCATCGAAGACTGCAACATACCAATTATGAGAACACTTGTAATACTAACCTCGAGCCAACCGCGAGTAATCGGTTACATATTACTAACATAGTTGTAAGACAAAATATGTCAAAATATTGGACTCCCGGCCCCGTCAGGCTAACGCCACATGTGCCTTAATAAAAAATATATTTTGGGGAAAAAAAAAAAGGAAAAGAAGAAGAACGAAGGGGAATATTTGCCTAGAGTATAAACAGTGGATGACGTGCTCCCGTGACCGAGTGGTTAGCGTCATAACTAACATGCCGGGTGTTCGGGTTCGATTCCCGTTCTGGTCGGGGGAATTTTTCGTCAAAGAAATTTCCTCCGACTTGCACTGTGATCACGCGTATTCTAGAGCTTGCCACTCAGAATGCATTCAAGGCGTGCTATTTGGCATAAAAATCTCAACTAAGTACTAATAAAAATGACGCAAGTAATACTACGTTGAGACGGCGAAGTTCCTCTAGGAACGTAAGTGCCATTGAAGAAGAAGAAGATAAACAGTGGATCTTGCTGAGGCAAACTTTGTCAACGATCATATCATGTTGAAAACACCGGTTCTTATCCGATCACCGAAGTTAAGCAACATCGGGCGCGATCAGTACTTAGATGGGTGACCGCTTGGGAACGTCGCGTGTCGTTTGCATCTTCTTTTCAGAGGCGAATGAACCGCAAAGTTTAAAGCCTCTCAAAAATAAAGAATGGAAAAGCAAACTTCATTCTTCGTGACGACACAGACTGGACAACACCGTTGCTGGGCGAGCTGGACGGCGAGGGATCGAATGGTTTTCTCAAGGCAATGGGGGTGGAGGAGTAATATGAATAAAGAGTAGAGTTTCCTAAGGGCATTTTTGAAGGCTAGAGACTATGTCTTTGTTTCGGACTGAGCTGTGAACGCGACCAAATGACTCACTCGCTGATGTCTCTGGCATTGCAATCATTGTATCAAACTGACGCCATTGCATTAATGTTTTGAGCTACACAAATGTGTGGAGAAGCATCAAGCTAGGCTATCGTCAGCTCACCAAGAAAATAAATGTTTTGTAATTTTGTCAGTGATTTGGTTTCGCATGACGGTAGGAAAACTCTCCCCACAATGGATGACAGCTAAGCTAATATAGACTGGCAATATTAACAGAAAGGGCTTCTGTTGAGAAGCAAAGAGGTACATATGAAGTGGAGCAGTAGGCAGAGTATATTTGTATTGGTAAACAAAATATTGTGTCGTTATTATTTGAATTCAATATGGAATGGAAGAAACGAAACAATATTTAAATAACTCACAATTTTATGAGGTCATGAGCCTAAATGTTCAAGAAATCTTGTAATTGATTGTTTTTTAATAGATGATAATTGTATTGTGACTTCCTTCCATCATTTAAGGAGCAAAAACGTCCAGAAAACAGTCGTATTCTTAGTCCTCGGAAATAGCAGAATTATCAATTAAATGTTGCTTGATTGTAAACCTCAATTTTTCCACATAAACCGGTACTGGGAGCCTTTAATACATCACCATATGTTTCTATGAAGGTGGGAGAATGAAAATGACACACAAAAATATCACTTTTATTCATCTTTTCCGACATCATTTCTCAAATATCAACTGCTCACTGTCACATTATACGCATATTCAGGCACATGGAAGGCAATTGAATGCAAACATAAATATAGACGCCACAATGTGAAAAGTAGCTATGGTAGCGCGTGCTATCACGCACACTACGCTCGCAAATTCTGCCATCTGCTCCACCTAATAATCCTACTCATGAGTTGAGAAGACCGTAAGAGCCCCCGCATTCTACAGACTTCCTGATTACTGATTAGGAAGCCGACCAAACTATCGGTCGACAAATCAGTCTGCAGTTTGCGGGGGCTCTAAAATAGAGATAAGTGTGTGTATATTTAGTTGCTTCAAGCCATCAATATATGGATATTTGTGTGCGTGCGTGCGTCATAACCCGTTCGTAAAAATAGTGCATCTTCCCTACGCTGAAACCCCATTTGTAATGATAAATATAAACAAGGAGGGGAGATAGCGGGAGGGAATTCTTTACGCTAGAGTATTAGTAATGAATCTCTGCTGAGGCAAATATTCAGCCTTTTTCCAAGCAGTTAACATTGTTTGTTTTCTGTCATCATAAAGGCTTCGTTGGTGCCTTTGACATTGCATCAATGCATTTACCTGACGCTATGGCGAAGCAGGTGTTAAGGTTGTACACCAAAAAATTATTTGCGGAATACCAAGTTATTCAATAAGTTATAATAAGTCATTAATTTATTTGGGTTCGCGTGCAGATGACCCATTCCAGCGTGACGTGACACTAAAAACAGTGTTTTTCTCGTTTTCGTGTATAAATCACACGATTTTCAAATAGTAAACGATATAAAATTAAAATAGTGAAAATTTCCTACAAGAATCTTCAGTTGGAGAATATTTTACAGTTCAATTCGCTTTTCGCCAGCCCCATACCTTTGTGACGTGACTTGTCTTTTTGCGGTTCCCGACTTTTGAACATTATTGTTGTATTTTCAGTTCCGTTTCAAAACTCACAAATAAGCTTTGTTCTATCATTTGTCAACAAAAGATGAACGGTGATTTCTACAACAAAAGATGAACGGTGATTTCTGTATATTCTGTTTTTCAAAAAACTCACAAGAACATTGTAAAAATAGGCAGTCTCCACGATGTGTTGTCACGTCACACAATCAATAAATTGTATTAAATATATGCCAACGCTACCATTCACGATCGTATTGTGGAATTTCATGCCATTTTCGGATCCCATTTTAACGAACCGGAAGTCACCATCCTCTATTTTAAAATGACATCGAAATACGATATCCTACTTTCGCTGGTGAGACACCTGCAACGAAACACCCAAATCGTATCGGGTTTCCATATTTTTGTCATTCAATACTATTTCCAGCAAACCGGAAGTCGAAACAAGAATCAATTCTATATTGTGGAATCTACGTTCATCCTTTGTTGACAAAAAAATAGAAGAAAGTTCATTTGTATGTTTTGAAACGGTTTCAGTTCCGTTTCAAACATTAATGTTCAACGGTCCGAAAAAGTAAAAAGTCAGGTGTTGTTTTCTCACAACAATGCATACATAAAAACGCCGAAAAAATGTTTGTGTTAAGTTAAAATATTACAACGTCACGCTGGAATGGATCGTATACTTTGCATGAAGTGACAGCGACTTCTTGAGACAGTTGATACTCCTCTATTTATGAACCGATCTTAACCAAATTTTATGGATTGTTGACTGTCATTGTTTGCTCAGAGAAATCCAAGTATAAGAAAGACGGGTGGGAGAAATCCAAGTATAAAAAAGACGGGACGGGTCGGGGACATAACCGGAGTGACGTAGGACTATACAAAGGGGACAGCTTCTTCTAAATATATATTTTAAATATATTGTTTTATTTTCTTCTCCTACGTGAATACCTACCTATCTATCTGAAATATGGATTAGTTTACTGTATACTCTTTATGAACATGTTGGGAGTTCTGAAAAGAACCTTTGGTGTTGTGTTTTTGTGTTTTTTTTACAAACTTTCTCATTTTTTCCTCACTGTCTTATAGTTGATTCTTGATTTTTTTCTGAAGGCTTTGTTCAACGCCGGGCATCTTTTGGCGTATGCACATATCGTACAATCAAAATGATGGCTGTGATAGGGAATGCATAGGTGGTCATCAGCTCATTCACTATCATATATTTCACTATTGAGTACATTACCGTACCTTAAACTGTGGTTTCGGAGACGAATGAATTGTGAGATTTGTAGTATCCGCAAACAAAGTAAATAAAAATGAAAAAGAACTGAGGTTTTGGAGACGAACTCTACGATCGGTCGAGAAATAGAAAAGCTATAAGCATTCTGAAAAACCAACAGTAAATACAGGGACGGATGACCTTCGGATTAAAGTCCTTTAAAATAAGAACAGAGCAGCAGGAAATACATAGCTCATCATGTTGCTCCTTAGTTATGTTTCTATATAATGCAGATGTAACGTCAGTCAATTTTCAACATCAGTTATCAACCAAAGAAAGCAGTTCTTGCTACCGAGAAATTCGTTAATGCCATCATGCATACAATGTGTTGTAATTTGAAGCCACTTTCAATTCGGAAACCATGCATGGGTTTGTGAAAACTGAATGATCAATTTAAAATTTTGATATTGTGAATAACTTTTAATAACTCTTCTTTGAATGGTTTAATGGCCCTGAAAAGCGCCGTGTTTTACGGTGGCTGGTTTTGCCACCAAAGCAGTCTGTATAAACAATTTTTTTCCTTCTTCTACCTGCTGCCGTTTTGCGATTGCGTTTGCCACTCGCTGAAACTAGTTGTTGCCACCGAACCGAATGTGGTATGTTCTTATTGTCGTGAACAGCTTTGCAAGCCAATTCGAGCACTCCGGCGGCCGAAACTCTATAACCGCTGTTAGGTATACTGGTGCTTCGGCACCAATCCGTTCGGCCTAGTTACCCTTGCGGAGCAATTAGTGAATACGACCATCAGGGAACTGCGAACCTGCATGGTTCGAGTGGGACTTAGCCTTTCACTTAACTTGTCCTCCTTTGCCGCGTCCACACGTCCACGTTGCTGCTTGTGTTGCTTTGTTGATGTGATGCGATGCGATGTGAAACGATGTCATACAACCACACTGATTTACGGTTTGAAAAAGAATGATGTATTTTTCAGCGGGTCCGCCCGTTTTGTACTTTAGCGGTACACGCTCACAGGATAGAGACAAATCAACAGACTCAGCCAAAGGGGCTAGTCCAACGAGACGAACGAATGAGCGTTAAAAGGCAGCGATGGCAAACAAATATACTTAGAGGCGAATGAACTGCAAAGTTTAAAGCCTCTTAAAAACAAAGAAACAAACAAACAAATATATCATACTGATTTTAACCTCCGACCGAGAAGGTCACGTTTTTTTCAGCTCGGCAGTTTGGCGTTTTGGACAGCGGACTAGGACGTCTCCCCCTGGCGATTCCGAAGGAGTTATTTTTAATTATCTTTAAGTGGCAGCAGAAGGAGAGCGGGAAAAGGCAATAGCTCGTTTCGACCGTGGAGAGCGGGCGCTTACCGGCAAACCGGAAAAGCGCGCGCTTTTTACGGCGTCACTGACGCCACGCCCCCTTTTTCCGGGGAGTGTTGCCAATTATTTTGTAGTGATTGTAGTGATCTCTAGTTATAATTAAAAAAAAAAAGAAATAACACGCGCATACGGACAGTGAAGTGACAGTAGGAAAAACAGTTTTAAAATAATTTTGGAAGTTTATTCGCGATAATTGGTGGTTTTGTGCTCTTGCTAAAAAAGTGCGAATTTCTGGACACATATCCCCAAGTGTAAAGACCTAACAAAATTTCTCAGTGTTTTCATCTGAAGATTAACCCACTTGTCGGCTATACCTAGGGGATAGCCTGACAACAGCATGGCTTCCAGTAGCTCCGGGCCTCCGGGAGGCCGGGCTACAAATTTGTACGAGGGTAAACCTACCCAACGTACTGCTCCAAGATGGGCCGATCCACTGAACGGCAACCTACAGATCCTGTTACTACGTGCCACAGGAGAGAACGTGATTCCGGCTAACCCGTTCGTCGTGAGTAAGACGATCGCCAACGCTGTAGGAAAGAAGTACTACACAGCGCGACCGCAACGAGACGACAAGAAGAGGACGCAATATATCCTTACGGCCAAGGACGAAGATATCATTGGTAAGCTCCTCTTAATCAACAAATTAATTGAAGAAACCCCTATTGAAGTGATTTACCACCCAACCCTTAACCAACGCAAATGTGTTGTTACCTGTCGTGATGTCATGGACATCAAAGAATCCGAACTGGTGACAGAGCTTTCCGATCAAGGTGTGATCGATGTCAAGCGCATCACCAGAAAGGAGAACAATATTGTTGTACCAACTGCCACTCTTATTTTGACGATTCGTGGAACTGTTGTTCCCGATTTCATTAATTTTGGATTTATTCGGGCTGGGACTAGAAATTTCTACCCCAACCCAATGCAATGCTTTAAGTGTTACAAATTTGGACATACTAGCAAACGATGCAAACGCGAGAACCCGCTTTGCCGAAATTGTGGACAGGAACATCCAGAACAAAAGGATGGAATTAAAACCTGCAACGCTTCAGCATTTTGCTTGAATTGCCAAGGGGACCATTCCTCTTCGAATAGGAAATGCCCCGTATGGCAAACCGAGAACAACATCACAAAAATCAGAATCGATTATGGTATCTCCTACAAAGAGGCGAAAGAAAAACACAACGGTCAAAATAATGGACCAACTTTTGCAAGTGTTCTGCAAGACAGACTCTCCAACTTGCAAAAGCCAACACCCAGCTGCAACTGCAAATGTAACTGCGCCTCGGCCGCTTCGGCCTCTTCTAGCCGCGAAAGCACTCCCCCAATTGACACTACAATCGATACTTCCATGACAGAGTCGACAACCGACAGCTCAACAACGGAATCTGAAAACGAATCAGTCATTTCAATGGACACTTCTGATGTTCCAAACAAAAATAAAAATAAAAGAAAAATGGCGAAAGGATCATCTTCAGATTCAGATCAAAAATCCGAAGATGAAATCCAAACAAACAAGGACAAGAAAAGAACTAAGAATGAACAAAGAACTACACCACCAACAAATAACAACACAACACCAACAGAAAACAACAACAACACACATCAAACAAAAAACAACAATAACAACAACAGCAACGCACATTCAACAAAAAACAATACTAACACAACAAACACTCCAAAGACTTCTACACCAAACAAAAACAACACCAATACCTCAAAGAAAGCTTCTCTTTCCAAGGGTAAAGGACCATCGAACTAATTCTCTTTGAATAGTTCAAACATACACACAATTAAGACTTAGGAATTAGAGTTAAAAACACCAACACATTCACTCCAACACAGAAATTCGGGATACAATGGAACATCAGAAGTATCCGACGAAATATTCTAGAACTGAAAATGCTTATTTCAAACTCTAATCCCACAGTCATAGCCCTTCAAGAAACTATGACTCCAAACAACTTCGATAAACACTTCATCTCAAAATATATCACATATTTCAAAGAGGGTCCCAATCCCTCAAAAAACGGAGTTGCAATCGCAATCAAAGATGGCACTCCACATGATCTTCTTCCCATTACCACTGATCTTCAGGCAGTGGTAGTGCGCATTAAACACCCCTTTCCAATCACCGTCGTTAGCATCTACATCACTTATGATTCCGATCCGAACACTCTACGCGGCCAACTGGACCATCTGTTCGCCCAACTTCCCGCCCCAATCATGCTTATGGGTGATTTCAACGCCCACTCATACGCCTGGGGAGGTGCATACCTCGATCGAAAAGGATCCATCATTGAGGATTTCATATCCGACCATTCTCTTCTCCTTCTTAACAACGGCCAACACACCAGAATCCATTATTCTGGTACTACTTCAGCCATCGATCTCACTATAGTATCAGACAAACTATCTTCAAAACTTTCTTGGAACATCCACGATGATACTTGCGGAAGCGATCATTTTCCAATCTTCACTTCCTTCGGCCAAACTTCTCCAGAGTTTTCAACAAGGCCAAGATGGAAATTTGAATACGCTGACTGGGCTGGCTATCAGTCTGACATTGAAAACCGCCTCTCCGCTAAACGAGATTGGACAGCCGAGGAATTCTCCAAAGTTGTCCTAGAAGTTGCAATGGTGCACATCCCCAGAACCAGTGGCATCCCTGGCAGGAAATGTGTCCCATGGTGGTCACCTGAGCTGAAGGCAGCGATCAAAGGTCGACGTAAGGCCCTACGCAAATTAAGAAAGGCCCATCCGGACAGCCCACTGAGACCCACTCTGCTTGCAGAGTTCCAAAGGGCTCGCAAAGAAGCTAAGACTGCTATCAACACAGCCAAGCACAACAGTTGGGTTAAATTCGTCAGCGAAATTAATCCCAACGCGTCAACAAAGGAGTTATGGAGTAAGATTGGCAGGCTTCATGGAAAGAAAAGAAGCAAAGAATATAATCTTCTAATTAACGGTCAATACACCAATGACCGGAAAATCATCGCCGAGGCGTTTGGAGATTTCTTTGCTTCCGCCTCCTCCAATCAAAACTACGACCAAACCTTTCTAACCCACAAAACGGAATGCGAAAGAATTCCCATCGATTTTCATACCGATGTGGAATTTGACTTCAACAAAAACCTCTCCCTCAAAGAGCTCGATTGGGTACTGAACAAAGTCAAACAAGGATCCACAGGACCCGATGACATCAGCTACCCTATGCTTAAGAATCTACCCCATCTCGGGAAAAAAGCACTTCTGAAGCTCCTCAACAAAGTCTGGGACAGTGGAACCCTCCCCAGTTGCTGGAAAGAGGGTTTAATGATCTGTATCCCGAAACCAGACATGAACAACCATCTTCTTGACAATTTCCGCCCCATCACTCTCATAAGTTGTGTTGGGAAAGTCTTGGAAAAAATGGTCAATCGACGCTTAACGACTTTTCTAGAGTCAAATAAGCTGATTGATCCCAGACAATTCGCCTTCCGTGCGGGAAAAGGTACAGAAGATTGCCTTGTAGCAATCGAAAAAATCCTAGACGACGCAACTGAAAAATTACACCACATTGATATTGTTTCCCTGGATTTATCCAAGGCCTTCGATCGGGCATGGAGGTACCCAGTGCTGAAAAGCCTTTTCGACTCGGGGATTCGTGGGAGATTAGGTCTCTTCGTTAAAAGTTTTCTAGAAAACCGGTCTTTCAAAACCGTTATTAACAACCACCAATCTTCTCTAAAAATCCCAGAAAACGGCTTCCCACAAGGCTCAGCACTTTCACCAACCCTCTTCAACATTGCCATGCAATCTCTATTCGAGATTATCCCGGACCATATAAAGGTCATAGTCTATGCAGATGACATCACTCTTATCTCTACGAGCTGCTTCGGCTTAATTCAGAGAAAGAGGCTTCAAAAAACCTTAGACTCCATCCAAAACTGGGCTCTAAAAACAGGTTTTAAAATTTCCCCGGAGAAATCCAAACACATACATATCGGAAAAGCTCTCAGAAGGAGAACCTATCTTCAGCTCAACAAAATCCCGATCCCTACAATGAGGACATTGAAAATACTAGGGGTTACTTTCGACAAGAAACTCAACTTCCTATCACATTCCCAAAAGACCAAAATAGCCACCAGAAAGAAATTGAACATCATCAAGGCTATCGCAGGCAACCTAGCCTCTGGCCATAGAAAGACGCTGCTAAATGTTGTAAATGTTTGGTTGGTCCCACAAATCCTTTACGGAATAGGCACCTTCAGCCGTGGAGGGGACAGGGTGTTAAACACCATTCAACCAATTTACAATAAAGCAATTAGGCTCGCAATTGGCGCTTTTCCCACCAGTCCTACTCTTGCTGTAATGGCAGAAAGTGGGCAACTTCCCTTCACCCACCTGGTAACAAAAGCCATCACCAATAAAGCCATCCGTCACTTGTCACTCCCCGAAAGCGACCACAATGTCCCATTAATACATAGAGCTAAAACATGGTTCAAAAATCTCACGAACAAAGATCTTCCCGATATATGTGAACGTTCATCTGCGACGGGAAGAAATTGGAACGTCAAACCGCCGAACATTAACCTTGAACTTCTCAAGGCAGTTCGAGCGGGAGACCCTTCTCCAAAAGTCAAAGCCTGCTTCAATAACCTCGTTGCATCCAATTTTCAAATCAACCACCAGGTATACACAGATGGTTCAGTCAGTGCCGATGGAGTTGGATGTGGAATCTTTGAGAGTAGATACACTGGTAGCTTTTCTCTTCCACCGCAATGCTCCATCTTCAGTGCGGAAGCTTTCGCCCTTTTAATAGCTACCCAAGAATGCACCCATGAGTTTCTTCCTACCACAATATTCTCAGACTCAGCTAGCTGTCTCCACGATCTTCTAAGTGGAAACAGCAAACACCCATGGATTAAGCAAACAGAAGAGGCTGCTTCAAATAAAAACATCTCCTTCTGCTGGGTTCCTGGTCACTCAGGAATCCGCGGAAACACAGCCGCCGACATACTGGCCGGCAAGGGCAGCAAAATAGATCCCCCAGACATGCCCTGTCCTCCATCTGACATTATCCGCTGGGTAAAACAGCAAGTCCGTGAAAGCTGGGACATAGGCTGGATAAACAGCCGTCCCACTCATCTTCATAAAATTAAAAATTCTACTCTCCCTTGGGATGACCGCCTCAATAGTAGGGAAAGGCAAGTCCTTACCCGTCTTCGAATTGGGCACACTAACTTCACCCACTCACACTTGTTCTGCAGAGCCGAAAAACCCCAATGTGCTTGCAACGAAGCTCCGGTTTCCGTTAGCCATCTTTTACTTGAATGTCAACATACCAAAGATGCTCGAGCCCGACACAACATAGGTCAGAGTCTCCGAGATATCCTCAGTAGAGACGAGACCCAAGAAACCAATTTAATTGCGTTTCTGAAAGAAACCGACTTCTTTGGTAAAATCTAAACCGAAATACTAAATACCTTGGAAATTGCTTATTAAAGTTCGCCACTTCACAGTCATGTATGCGTGTTTATGTGTGTATACACATGTATGTACGGGTCGGAAGGAAGGTATTCATACATGTATATACACGCATTCAATAATAATAAATAACAAATAATATAATATATACTTTCATACCCACATCTATCTTCTATCCATTACATTATACTTTAATCAACTTCCTATTCCTACAGCCACACTCACCAAGGAGGATAAATTCATTAAATAAACCTCTCCATTTTTCAGCTCTACTATATACCATTAAATTCAAAACCACTATATTTTATTATTTATTAAAACTGTATTTCATTTCATTTCACCCCACCTCACACCCACTCCTCCCCTCTTTCCTTCCCATACCACTCCCACCCCCTCCCACTCCTCTAATCCCACCCAAATCCTTTCCACTCCTTTCCTTCCTATCCTCCTGAGAAGGGCCGTTTTGTTTTTTGGCTTTGGAACACGCCTTTCGCTAGGTCACTTGTGCTTCGTTAATGCTTTGGTCCTCGGATCAGTAAATTTTACTTTTCTTTACAGCATATATTAAATATCTTATGAAGCATAGGATCCCTTCCTACCTTCTTCTTTAACCGAGAGTCGAGTGAACAGATCTGATGAGTGATTTTGTTTGGTTTCCCTTTCGCCAGTCCCCTCTGGGCTGGTTTTATTGTGGCTCTTCACTGGGCTAGAGGCGAATGAACTGCAAAGTTTAAAGCCTCTTAAAAACAAAGAAAGAAAGAAACAAATATATTCATTACGGTTTGTTCGCTCGTTGGGTTCACATGCAGTTGTTTCTAACAAACACGAAGGCACCGAAGACTAGTGGAAAAGCCGCCGAAAAGTTCGGCACGGCGCAGAAGAATATCTCGGAAACCGACAAGAAGAAGAAGATGGAATCATATGCTATCTACATCAAAAGGTGCTGAATCAGCACGGCTTACAGAGACAAGGCTAGTTCTTTAGCGAGTAATTTTTTTTCATGACGTCATCCGAATTGTCAGTGTAAACAGTCGCCAGTTGTATTTTGTTTTCCGACTTACGCGTAAATGTTCCTGAAATGAAAAATCGAAAATGGTTCAATGCACTGTGAGCGGGTGTATAAATTATGAAAATGACATTATCGGACCAAAAAAGAGATTCTTTCGCTTTCCGAAAACCCGAGAATTATGTTCTTTGTGGATAAATGTTTTATCAAATTATTCATGGTGTTAAATATAATCAACTGCATTATCAACGCACAAACTTACAAAGCAACGACTCAGATGACGTCACTAAAAATGACTGATCCGGAGTAGCTAGCCTTGTCTCTGTAAGCCGTGCTGAATCAGGATCATTCCGACACCGGTTTCTCATCGAAGGCGATGAGCGTCATGAGCTTCGTCAATGCATCTTTGAGCGTATCGTAGCGGAAGCCTCGCGTCTGACCCACTACAATCAGCGGTCAACCATTACGGTGTGGAAAATTCAGATCCCAATCAGTCTGTTGCTGCCCGGTGAATTTGCATGCGGTTTCCGAAGGTACCAAAGCGGTGAAGAAATATACCAGCTCCAAATAAAGAACGTTTTCCGACCGCTGATTCGGAAGCAAGCCCTAAAAAGCCACAAAATCATCTTTAATCTAAAGAGTTTATTGTTTGTTGATATCACTCGATATCCCCATCTTGATCGGCTAAACCTTCCTGTTTAGCGATTGCGTTTGCCACTCGCCACAGGATTCAAAGTTGGAAGATTTCTCCCCATCCAGCTTGGGACATGTTGTACTGCAAATTACATTTAATGCGACATGCCGAAGCACCACTCAGTGTCGCATTGGAGGCGATTCTAACCTGTAATTGGACATTTGCGATGACAGTGGTACAGCTTTGACAGTTGGAAAATTTCTTCCCATCCAGCTTGGGACATGTTGGGTCATCATTAAAACGCCGAACAAAAATGTCCAACTAAATATATCGCATTACAGGTCCGTCCAATTAGCTGAATGTCGAACTAAATGTAAATTATTGTACTTTCAATCTGGAAGCAATTTAAGAATTGGTGTAATTTAAGAATTGTTTTGGATAATATTTTAGGATGCATTGAACTGTATTTCATAAACTCTTTTTTGAAAGGTTTAATGGCCCTGAAAAGCGCCGTGTTTTATGGAATGGTTCCAAAACTTAGTACTCGTGGTTTTGAAAAAAAACCCATTTCGAACGCCCTCGATGCCGCCTTGTTCTGAATTTGCCACCAAAGCAGTTTGTATAAAGAACAAAATTTTTTCTTCTGCTACCTGATGCCGTTTTGCGATTGCGTTTGCCACTCGCCACTCGCTGCAACTGCCTGTTGTTGCCTTGATGCCCACCGAACCGAATGTGGTCTGTTCTGAATGCGGCTTTTCTTATCGTCGCGAGCAGCTTTTCCAGCCAAATCGATCACTTCGGCGGCCGAAACTATATAACGCCGGCTAGGTGGACCGGTACACTGGTACTAACGCGCTCGGCCTGCTACCATTGCGGGGAACTCCAGATCAACACGGTTCGAGCGGAATTTTGCCTTTCCCTTCACTTTTCCTCCTTTGCCATGTCCAGACATGGCTGCTTGTGTTGGTTTGTTGATGTGATGTGATGCGAAACGATGTGGTGTACGGTTTAGATGAGAATGATCGTTACGGCAGCGGAGCGGGGATTTTTAAGCTGACTGGTTGGCTCGAGAACTACGCATGTGTGAGACTGCGACCAATGTTTCGTTCATATTTTTTCTTTTTCCTTTCCAATCGTGCTTCATTGTATTTCGCTGCTGCTCTGGTTGCCCGTTTTGGTCGGTACGATTTGAGGAGCATAAAATGGTCCAATCAAAAATGAGCACATAGTGCATTTGGACAATGCTTGATATTTCACAATTATTCAATTATTTATCTCAAGAAAAATGAAATGTTATTCATTATGATAGATGCGTAGATATATTTCCTATCAATTGATGCAAAAACCTTTGCGATCTATTGGGAAATGCTCGAGTTATAAGCGTTCCAAATCTTGCATTTTTTCCTACTTGTTCAGTGCCTAGATTTTCATTTCACCCCCTATATCTTCCGGTTAGACGTAGTCCTACGTCAAAAAGGTTTGAATTTAGGTTCAGCTGATAAATTAAAAAAATGCTCTTCAAATAGCTGTTTTTAAAATTCTTGTTTCTCATAAATTACAAAATGAAACCTAGATCTACCCACGGCTCTTCAAACAAGTATTTAATTATCCATTCAATGGTATATAGACATTGAATTATGGTTAATCAATTGCAGATATATCTCAAGAAACATAAAAATACTATAAATTTAAAATATTTTAAATATATTTATTTGGTTTTTAAAACTCGCCTCTCTCGAAGATTGGCGCATAAAAATCAAATTCGTTTCAAGGAATTTATGATATAACTAGTGCTTATTCAATTTTTTTCTAAAATTAAATTTGAAATTTGGTTCATTGGTGCATTAGCTCATGGAATAAGTCAGATAGAGTTCATTTCACTTATTTAGTCACCAAGAAAGTAAATGTCGTTCTGGAATTTTGTATGTGATTTGGTTTCGCTTGCCAGTAGCAAAACTTTCTCCACTAAGGATGGCAGCTGCACTTATCTCGATCGTGTATTGTTCTGCGAGCACAAGAATGAATTATTAAACAATTATCGTCAAATGATTCTTCGATAAAAAAAAAACATGTCAGGGCGACCAAACTAGTAGAATGGTTATTTCAAAATTTTTGTGGCATTATAAAATAATATCCGCAGTTATAAACAACCGACTTGAATTAAAGTGCAGCATAGTTCTACGTCAACAGTGCGGTCGTACACAACCTCCTAAATTTTTTATTTTGCTTCACTCTCTTCAGAATAAAAGTGTAATCTTTTTTCTGAAGAGAATGAAAGAGAACAGAACTGAATAGATCAATCACCCTTATTCCGGAGCCCAATTGGGTTTGAAATTAGGAGCTGTCCACACACCACGTGGACAGGAAAAGAACGATTTTAGATCCACCCTTTCCCCTTTGTAAACAATCGTGAACATTTTCATACCCCTCCCCCTGTTGTCCATGTGGACATTTTTCCTTGTTTTATTAGAATAATCAGGTAAGATAACTTTATTTCAAATTTTACTATCTGTCTACGGGATGCCACGCTTTACTTTTTACATTGAGGTTGTATGGTAGAAAAATGAGTAGCAAAACAAAGCACATGTTTCATATGAGTTTAATTTAGAAGTAATTGTGATCAGAGATGTCAACCTTCTTGATTTTTAGGATTTCTCAGACTTTGAGACGAAGCTGTACATAAATTATTTTATCTCTACACTCAAATGTTTCGTGGCTTTTCAAAACACTACTAGAAAATTTCATGAAGCCAGATTGTCTGACGAATTATGAAGAAGAAATTATAGAAGAAGAAACAATAATCTGGTTTTCTATTCCAAGAAACACACCTCGAATGCATTTTGAGTGACAAGCTCTAGAATATGTACGATCACAGGAGTCAGAAGAAAAACAAGAGAGTGCGCTCGATGGATTTTTATGTGTGTCGAATGATGATTTGACGCGATCAATACAACGTCATTATCCTATATAGTGAGCTGTTTCAACAAATTATGGTCGACATGTGCACAAAGGTAGAGAGCGAATGACTGCGATTTTTACGACAGAATTCCATAAAAGTAATGTGAGGATTAATAGATTCATATGCAAGACGCTATCATGAGCAACATCGACACAGCCTTTACTATTGCCAGACACATACGCATGCATTGTCTTGACTCTACAGCACATGTGTTTAAACAAATATGAAGTCTTCAATGAGCTCCATTATAACATTACGCGTTTTAGGTCCCACACGTTGCTGACTATATTCGGTTGAATGGCAAATGCGAGAATTACCTCATATTGTATTCTGTAAGCCGTTCGACTCAAGTCGGGTTGTGTAAATGTGCCCCACAATTCGACGCAGATTTGGCTCCATTTGCTAGATCACTTCTCGAGTTATGCAGAAATTTGCATTTCATTTGTATGGGGGGCTGCCATACAAATGAAAGACCAATTTCTGCATAACTTGAAAAACTAATCAAGCAAATGGAGCCGAATTTGGCATGTGAAGGTTCTAGGGGGCACGAAACGTATCTATTGTAAATAAAAACTCCTCCCCTCTCTCTGAGGGAAATTTCTGCATAACTCGAAAACTAATCAATCAAATGGAGCCAAATTTGGCATGTTAAGGTTTTTGAATACAAGAAATGTTTCTATGGTGGTATGACACCCTCCCTCCTCTGAAATAAAAAGGGGTCCCGTAAAAATAATACACATATTTCAACCAAACATATTCCAACCAAACATGAATTGAAAAATTTTCGGAAAACTCTGAAGGACAATGGGTCACCGAATGTGTCGTTACGAGCAAAACTCGAGAAAGGAATTGTCCGATTTAGGGCTGTCGTTATTCCATCATATTTTCTGTACCAAACATTGATTCCATGTAACGG
The DNA here is from genome assembly GCF_029784135.1 of Toxorhynchites rutilus septentrionalis. Taxonomy (NCBI): domain Eukaryota; kingdom Metazoa; phylum Arthropoda; class Insecta; order Diptera; family Culicidae; genus Toxorhynchites; species Toxorhynchites rutilus. Next base: position 295,198,594 of record NC_073745.1, on the reverse strand, counting down.
AGAAACATGTTATTTGCAAGTGGTTGAAAAATCTTGAACGGGAATTGTGTTTGAAAATAATCTGATGTTATAATGACGAGTTTTGGTAGAAGTACTAGGATATATATAGTAAAAGGTAATTTTAAAGGGTAGATCAATCAATGAATAGTTCAGCGATTGGACCCATGAACGTTCTCTTGGTAAGAAAACGTGAATGTTATAACGCAAAATAAAAACGAAAAGTTCAACGTCAGTTCCTAGGGACCGACACGGGGCTCAACGTGTTAAAAATAAAAACAGATTCTTTCTTTGCGCTGCGAGTTCAGACAGTATATAGTAGGCAGGGCTTGGAAACATTGAGCTTGTTTAGTAATATTGAGAATAGATTGTTATCAGTATAATGCGTTTATTTTGCTTTTCGATGCTGCTGTCATTCATTCGACGTCCAACAAACCTACAACTGTATTCATTCATATTCATTCTGTGCTATCTAAGCTTTCGTTAAGGTGGAGGTGGAAGCTAGCCACAAATGGCTGCCACAATGGCGCTCATTTCTTTTATATCCCTCCCTCACCCCTCGCCCGAAAATCAATAATTTTGCGAAACAGTGTGAAGAAAATGTTCGTTTTCGCACATTTCCCATCAAGTAATATCAACCAAACTCTAATCGATTACTCACAAGATATGAAATCATCATCTGCTGTCGCACTGTATAGTGAAAAACGTCGGGAAACTCGAGCTAGTGCTCTGAAAGTTAAATTTGCATTTTTCAATTTTCGGCGATGGTTTCGTTTGTATTGGTGAAAGCATCATTATTTTTTTGACACTGATGCCAGACAACATCATCGAAACAGCTAGAAAAACCACTCAATAAAATGTTATTCCTGAGTCATAGCGTTTCATGTCATGAAAATCAATAGAATAAAATTGTGTTGATATCAATACAATAACTATTTTTATATTTATTAGGTTTATAATGTAAATTTTAGCATCTTTTACATTGGGTAAGAAAATTGTATTGCAGAGCTCGGAACACTGCCACGGCTGCCTATGCTTTCAAAAACAGTAAACGGTATTACATTCAATCAAAATGTCTCGGCCAACGAAGAGAAGAGTTAAGGCTCTTCAACGTGAAAATGTGAAAAAAATACGATCATCGAAGGAAAATATTGAGGAATTATTAACATCAAGTTACTATGCGGAAGAACTTGTTAATACCCAAAAGAGCCCCAATTCGTATGTGTTATAAATTTGCTCATGTTACGCTCGCGTATAATTAGAATTTTACTTCATATGCAAATGCACCTTTTATGTATATTTATATTTGCAATTGTTCATCGGAACATATCGTTCATACATTTTACTTTAGTATTGAATTGTTATTTTTTTTCAAATGTATTTAAAGACTCGTGTCAATGACGCCACACAGTCTGATAAGTGAATTGATCTATTTACGTGTGCTTTGCTCTTCTCTCACAATACTCCATTTTTACACGTGGGTTTACCTATACTACTACAATGGCTAGCTTCCACCTTCACCTTAAAACTCGAGTAATGAGAATTCATTCACATTTATTCATTGCCATTGAAATGTCAGGAATGTTGTGACTGTTCATTTTCAATATCCCGATAAGTGTGTGATTTTCTCATTGATACAGTGACTTACTTATTCAGTTATTTTTGAAGTTACTCCGAAATGGCAACGCAAATCGGTGGTGCAAGCGGAAATGCAAACAAAATATTTACCAAGGGTTAAGGATTTCATAGGCTTGGACGGCGGGGTAGCATTCTGAAAAATCGATCCGAGTATCGAATTCAAACTTCGTCAGTCAAAGCTGGATGTTGGCTGGATGTTTCATCCGCCATCAATACTGGTCAGACTCGATTATATATAATTGCAAATTCACTTTCAACGTTAATTTCAATTTCAATTTCAACGTTTTGACAATCATACATTAATGAAAAAATTGTTTTCTTGAGATTCGATTATGTAAAATAATTTTTGGAAAAAAATAGTCGACTATATATAATCGAGTCCGACCTGTATAGCACTGTTTAACCCGTCTGCAAAAAAAAAGCTCGAATTGTTCCCAATGCGGTCGTGTCTTGGACACCACTCTTCTATTTATTTATTTTTTTGTTACACGGTGCCGCTCTGGCCTTTTTTAACCTTTTTTGCTGTTTAATTTTCATAATTGAACAAAATATACCTATACGGTTTTGACTCATTTTCCGAACACTTCATTTCAGAAACTGAATTTAGTGAACCTCAATGTTATTATGAAAACCCCGATATTCTTCAGGATATATGTGAAATGAAAGCATTTTTACTGAAACGGAAACCTTGTTTGCTTGAACAATTTAAAAACGCATTGTCCTCGACCTCCATTGTCGACTCCACCACACTCCGCAACGCTATCCCAATTTGTTGCCACTCTTATGAATTGTCTGTACCTCCTTATCTTCCTCAACGAATTTCACCGTTTCGTCAGTGTCCGAGAACGATGTTGATATTGAATGGACTGGTATATTACCACTAGAACTACCGACATTTGTTATACACCTATTTCTACCAAACCGGTCATTTTGACCGGTGTGATATTTAGCTGTCAAAATATAAAAATTCGAAAAAAATTTACAGACAATAAAATATATTTCATTCTGATATTGCAAGTACATGATAAATACATCTATTTGCATGAAATATAGTATTTTAATTTGTATTTTTATTTAGACATAAAAGACAAAAAAATTATAGGAGGTTGTGTTCAAGACACGACCGCATTGTTGACGTAGAACTACGGATATTATTTTATAATGCTACGAAAACTTTGAAATAACCATTTTACCAGTTTGGTCGCCCTGAAATGTTTTTTTTTTATTGTAGAATTATTTGACGATAAATGTTTGATGATTCATTCTTGTGCTCGCAGAACAATACATGCTCGAGATAAGCGCAGCTGTTATCCTTAGTGGAGAAAGTTTTGCTACTGGCAAGGGAAACCAAATCACAAAATTGGTGACTAAATAAACGAAATAAACTCCATCGGTTAATCTCAACAACCTTGAAAAGAGTAGCACTGCTTCATTATTATCAAGATTAGCGCAAATGAAATCCTAGTTGGAAGCAGTTATGCAACTGGCACGCGAGCCCAAATAAATTAATAACTTAATATAACTTATTGAATAACTTGGTATTCCCCAAATAGCGTCAGTTCAATGCATTGATGCAATGTCAAAGGCACCAACGAAGCTTTTATGATGATAGAAAACAAACAATGTAAACTGCTTGGAAAAAGGCTGAATATTTGCCTCAGCAGAGATTCATTACCAATACCCTAGCGTAAATATTTCCCTCCCGCTATCTCCCCTCCTTGTTTATACGTATCATTACGACTGCATAATTTACAACACAAAACAATCGTCAATCATAGCATAAAAAATAGGCGACTGTTGCATCGTTACAGGGCGAATGCGCTCTAGAGCAGATACAAATGGGGTTTCAGCGTAGCGAAGATCACACAAATATTCATAAATATGTCCCATTGCAGGTCCGTCCAATTAGCTAAATATCGAACTAAATGTAAATTAATGTACTTTCAATCTGGAAGCAATTTAAGAATTGGTGAAAATTGAATCGAGAAAGTCTAACCATCAATAAGCTCAGCACAACTGCCAAATTTTCAAACTCATCATATTCTGGCAAACGAATTATGAAAAAATCAATTTGTGTTTTATCATTATTTTGGATAATATTTTAGAATACATTGAACTGTATTTCGTAAACTCTTTTTTGAAAGGTTTCATGACCCTGATAAGCGCCGTGTTTTATGGAATGATTCCAATTTTGAAAACTTAGCACTCGTGGTTTTGAAAAAAAAAAACCATTTCGAACGCCCTCGATGCCGCCTTGTTCTGGATTTGCCACCAAAGCAGTTTGTATAAAGAACAAACTCTTTTCTTCCGCTACCTGCTGTCGTTTTGAGATTGCGTTTGCCACTCGCCACTCGCTGCAACTGCCTGTTGTTGTCTTGATGTCCACCGAACCGAATGTGGTCTGTTCTGGATGCGGTTTTCCTTATCGTCACGAGCAGCTTTGCCAGCCAACTCGATCACTTCGGCGGCCGAAACTATATAACGCCGGCTAGGTGGACTGGTGCACTGGTACTAACGCGCTCGGCCTAGCTACCCTTTCGGAGCAATTGGCGGATACACATACGGGGAACTGGAGACTAACACTGTTAGAACGGGATTTTGCCTTTCCCTTCACTTTTCCTCCTTTGTCATGTCCAGACATGGCTGCTTGTGTTGGTTTGTTGATGTGATGCGAAACGATGTGGTGTACGGTTTGGGTGAGAATGATCGTTACGGAAGGAAGGAAGGTCTTGTATTATAGAGACTTTAAACTTTTGCAGTTCATTCGTTTCTAGCCTTGAGAAAGGCCCTTTGAAAACTCTACTCTATTCTACTCCAGCGCTACCACCTCCGCCCTCTTGCCTTGAGAAAGGCACTCGATCCCTCGCCGTCCAGCTCGTCCAGCAACGATGTTGTCCAGTCGGTGTCCACACAAAGAATGTGCTGGATCGTTACGGTAGCGGAGCGGGGAATTTTAAGCTGACTGGCTGGGTCGAGAATTACGCATGTGTGAGACTGCGACCAATGTTCCGTTCATATTTTTTCTTTTTCCTGCTCTGGTTGCCCGTTTTGGTCGGTACGATTTGAGGAGCACAAAACGGACCAATCAAAAATGGGCACATAGTGCATTTGTTATTTCACAATTATTCAATTATTTATCTCAAGAAAAATGAAATGTTATTCGTTATGATAGATGCGTAGATATATTTCCTATCAATTGATGCAAAAACTTTTGCGATCTATTGAGAAATGCTCGAGTTATAAGCGTTCCAAATCTTGCATTTTTTCCTACTTGTTCAGTGCCTAGATTTTCATTTCACACTCTATATCTTCCGGTTAGACGTAGTCCTACGTCAAAAAGTTAGAGAAACAGAGTGCAAAGTGCAAAATGATTTTTGAAATGCTGTAACTTCTTGAAAAATCAACGTATGAAGAAGGGATGCATATCATTTTGAAGCTCATACTTTCTTGTTTTGGAATATGTTATGAACTTTTTTTTATCTGGGTGTATGCAGATGTAGTGCACAAAAATATCAGGAAGTAATAAAAAATCGATTTCTTTTTGTTTTTTAAACTTTTTGTAGGCTAACACATTTTTTTGCTAACCAACGCAATAACAAATCCAATCAACCTTATTAAACAGCTTTCATTTGATTGCTATAACATTCATGTAGGACTTTTACATGCAAAGAGTTTTTTGTTTGAATGAAAAGTTACCCCTTAATCTTTGATGATAAATAATTCAATGAATAATTATCGCATCGCAAACGGAGAGGTGATTTTGAAAACTCTAATAAATTCTATATAAAGTTAATTTGTTGTTTTGACGAAAAAAATAATTTGAATTTTTTGCATCAATTTTAAAAAATTGTCAAAATTACGTTCTTATACTGTTTTAGAAAATTTTCTGTAATTTTGCGAATATTGCAGTAAATTTGAATGTTAGCAGGTCAATTTTAAGCATAGTGTATCCCCTAAACTCCTGTGAACATTTCATATTGATACGTTCAGCCGTTTTTCTCATGCGTTTGTGGGTATAACGATCGTAAGAAGTGATGATATTCACACATATACTTACGTATTTTCACATATACACACACTCTACCTCTCCAATTATTGCTTTGAAAATGCTGTTTATTTATATCCTTCCTGGAGTGCATTCAGCTTTTTGGGCAGGTAGTTCCAACAGGAGAAATTATAGCTATGTTGACGGTCATTCTCATCCAAAAATGACGACAGTATCAACATTCTTCTTAGTCTACGTAAATTGATTCTCTTTACTATTGCTCTCTGAGGAAACAAACATTTTTTCTTATGATTTGATCATCTACATTTCAGATACTGGTCAAATTTCAGAATTTAATTTCATAAACATCTTGATCGATATCAGCAAAGTCTTCTCTTGAATCTGTTACGTGCTCTAAAATATTTTTGCATTTTTGGGCTAAGTTTCATAACTAGATAAAAATATATATTTAGAATATTTTTATTTCTTCCCCTCAATATAATACAAATATACACAACTTATTTATACTGCAAACTGCTATAACTGAATTGTTTTTCAAAATCAACCCAATTGTCCGCAATATTGTGAGTATTTCAACTGCACTAATTTCAACGACATCTATTTCTACCGTATACAAGAACTGTCAATGAGAAAATAAAATTGCATCACAATGTATTGTGAAATTCTAAAAAAATCCCAAATTTTGTGGTTTAGAAGCAGTAGTTCATTTTGACCGGTCGGTATAAATATGTATGTAAATCAGAAAAATTGGAAGTGAGAGACAAAACTCATTTATAATATTGATCAATACATGATTTTAGAAAAAGTCATAACAATAGAAAAAATATAAAAATAAATTTCAATGCAAAATCTTGCGAACAAATCATATAACCGGTCATTTTGACCGGTTGGTAGTTCTAGTGTTAATGTCAATGAACGGCAAATATATATATATTATCTTTTGTCACATTCCGTGAACGCAGAGCAGAACGAAAGAGACAATGTACGAAACTGAATGAATATACTGTGAGTGGCTTGCTCTGATTGCGGGGCTTGGCGTTAGTTCATTTTCGTATCCCGAATGAAATGGTGTAATGATTGAATGTGGTCATGAATTTCAGCTGAAAAGATTGATGTGAAACAGATATTTACAAGCACTGATAGTAGTTATAGTAGGTATCGTAGTATAGTAGTACTCTCTATTTATCTCTTTATCGCTACCTATCATATGATTTATGAAATTTTCCATCTGTGTGGAAAACTCCGACGTTCTTATTTGATAATCCTTTGTTGGATCTCTATATTCTGGTTAGGAAAATGTACTATTTAATTATTTATGGAGGTGCGTTGCAGAAGGAGTAGGTTTAGTTGGATTAGTAGCAGAAATTAGGTCGTTTTAAAGCTGTGTTTTCTAAACAACAGGAGAAGGAGCTCGTTAGTCACATCCTTAATATGGAGAAGGTGTTGCGTATGAACTAGCAGAGCGAAATAATTTAGATCACCCTTCCGACAAAACATTCAAACTGGCTGGAGAAGATTGGCCTGCCTGTTTCCGCGAATGCCACCAAAACTTGGATTGGCGTTCTCCGGAACCCACATCAGCAGCCCAGGGATTCAATAAAATTACCGTCGACAGATATTTGAACATTCTTGAGGAAGCATCATGGTACCACGTGAGCTTCGTAGGTACATTTCCAGTATGCGTAATGCAATTGACATTGTAAAACCACTTTAAACAAAAGCTTGATTATTGTTTCGATTCGGGTCAATGAGCAAAAAAAATGTTTTTTTTGTGATAAAAAAACTTTTATTTTTTCATGCAATAAATGTTTAATGGTTGACGATGTTTTTTTTTATCTGAATGAAAAACAGTGAATTTTTCATAAAAAATTATATTTTTATGAGATCGGCACTTTTCCAACCGTACTGGAGAAATACAAACCAAAAACATAATTTTTGGTAAATGAAGCATTCTCTTAATAAACTTAACTTTTGAAGAATTTGATCCATAGCTACACCCAAAAAAATGAAAAATTAACAAACCAGCAAAAAAATGCAAAAAATATAACAAAAGTGCATTCAAAAACACGTATTCACTTAAGGCGGCACTCTTCCCCGGATTTTTCTAGCACACATTATTCGTCCCATACAATGTCATGTCGAATCGATTCTGATAAATATTGCACAAATTCAAAACACTACCCCAGTTATTTCTTCTGAAGCTTATATTTGAGTGCACATTCGCCACACCATACAACGGAATGTGGATGAGAGAGCGCGATAACCCAAACAAGGAGCATTTCAGTCGAGCTCAGCGATAATCGATCTTCTCCCGTTTCTCCTGTTATTTTCAAGAATTAACGAGAACATCGCACAATTCATTGCTCGATGTGCTGAGAGTCAACACTGTGCATCGACTCTCAGTGGAACACATGGGGTGAAAAAGGCTATATCCGGCGGTCCGCTCCCGGAGAGCGACACCATACACAACCACAGTCAACAAAAGTTTAATCAACTAGCGAACCTCCATGCTGAACTTGGATTCCGCAGGATTGTCGTCTTCTTCGCATCCCGTTCTTTTCGTTCGTCTACAGCCATTCATTCGTTCGTTCGTTCGTTGACTCAGTCGTGGCAGGAGAATGTGAACTTCGTCGCCCCCCTTTTCGTTTGACATCAAGCGTTTCCACTTCAATGTCGCAGGCATTATTACTCCGTGCGTTCCATCATATTGCTGCAGATTGCTATCATAAATATTGGATATTTGAGCGTGACTACATGAAATGACTGTAGATTTTTTTTTGCGCTATCCACCCTCACGTCTTGCGATGGCAGCGGTACCTACCATGAAACCTAAATAGCCCTCTTAGGGCGGAATGACAAAACAGGACACACAAATGGGTGGTTGTAACGATACGGAAACAGTCATCACAGTGACAACCTGTCCGGGCCAGACTTCAAATTCGTCAACCCGTTGTTGAGCCACTCCTGCCGGTCACATTTGGACTACACGATGTTAGTAGGATTGTAATTGTGATTATAATTATCGTAATGGAAACGATTTCCCCGAGTTGATGCCACGTCCACACGGTCGCGGCGAGGTGACCGCTATTAATAATGTTGTGTAAGACCACCGCCCCCAGTGGTGGTGCTCTTGTCGCACAAAAAAGTGGCTCCGTTTGGACAGCTCTCTGGATTAGCCATGTATGAAGGTTAGTTTGATATTCAATTACAAGACATTAGACCGCACCACACTGCACCGCCCAATTCCCGCGTCTCGATGACGGGTTAAAGAAGGGTCGTGCTGTCGTAATGAGTGCGCACCGGCTTGATGAACTTTGATGAGGTTCACACGATTATTAATTGGTTTCATGTTTGGATGTCATTTGGGTTCAGGTGGAGGGAGACAATTGATAGACTAGCTCATCGACGATGTTTACGGGTTCTGGCGCTCGAAATGGCAATTGATTTTCGATTGCCAGCCGCAGGGTATCATGATGGAGATAGTAGGATATGGTTTGAGCTACGAGAAGCAATAATATTTTGACTGACGGTTTTTGTATCAAGGTATAAGACAATACTGGAAGGAATTTCGGATATTTACTACGAGGAAAAAGTGTGCAAAAATAATTTATTTTAGGTTGAGGTCAAAATCATTTTTTTTGTATACCTCAAAACTTTATTCAGTATAGTTAGGATGGTTTGATTTAGGTTTTGTTCGACAACGTTTTGAGATTTCTCTGTCTCTGTGTGCACCCGTGGCCGAGTGGTTAGCGTCTCACATTATCATGCCGGGTGTTCGGGCTTGATTCCCGTTCTGGCCGGGTGATTTTGACATAGGACTATGTCTTTGATTTCTATATAGGGGGGTCACTCTACGAAAAATGTAACGATTTATTAAGAGTTTTCAAATGCATATTACTCAAAATGGTTAATGCGACATATGTTGTGTTATATATTAGGCTGTCAAAAAAGTCCTGCGGTATTTTTTTTTGAATTTTCATTTGTTCATAAACTTAGTTACGATCATCTGTTTTATGTCAAATATGCGCCGTTTTGTTCGATGACTTGTTCCCAACGAGATGCCAACTTCATAATACCCCTGTTATAGAAGCTCGCTTCCTTATTGGCAAAAATCTCGGATAACCAATTTTCACAGGCCTCTTTTGTGGCTAACTTCTGACTACCTAGCTCGTTCGCCATGGACAAAAATAGGTGGTAGTCACTTGGTGCAAGGTCCGGACTATACGGCGGATGTAAAAGAACCTCCCATCCGAGCTCCCGGAGCTTCTGGCGCGTCACCAAAGAAGTATGTGGCCTGGCGTTGTCCTGATGGAAGACAATGCGGCCTCTGTTTATCAAAGATGGCTTCATGAGTGCTACCTTCAAGCGGTCCAGTTGTTGGCAGTACAGGTCCGAATTGAGCATTTGGCCATAGGGAAACAGCTCATAATAGATTATTCCTTGACAATCCCACCAAACACACAGCAGAACCTTCCTGGCCGTTAATGAGGGCTTGGCCACCGTCTGAGCCGCTTCAGCGGGCTTCGACCACGACCGTTTGCGCTCCACGTTGTCGTAAGTGACCCACTTTTCATCGCCAGTCACCATCCGCTTCAGAAACGGGTCGATTTTGTTGCGATTCAGCAGCGATTCACATGCGTCGATACGGTCAAAGATGTTTTTTTTTTGCGTCAACGTGTGTGGCACCCATACATCGAGCTTCTTTGTGAATCCAAGCTTCTTCAAATGGTTAATAACGGTTTGATGACTTATCCCCAGCTCTTGGCCGATGCTACGGCTGCTACTATGCCGGTCTTTCTCGGCTAATTCAGCGATTTTGTCGCAGTTTTCGACGACAGGCCTTCCGGAGCGTGGCGCATCTTCGACGACCTCTACACCAGAACGAAAACGTTGAAACTATCGTTGTGCGGTGGAAATGGAAACTGTATCGGGTTCATAAACTGCACAAATTTTATTGGCAGCTTGAGATGCATTTTTGCCTTTGTTATAGTAGTACTGTAAAATATGTCGGATTTTCTCTTTATTTTGCTCCATATTTGCGACACTATAACTCAGGAACGACTTAACCAAACAAAACACTGTCAAGGACTATATTATAGCGCGCAAAAATACCTTTCCAACAAGCTATAGTATGACTCGATACAATGAATACAACTAGAACTACGCGCTTACAATGACACCTCGCGGAAATACCGCAGGACTTTTTTGACAGCCTAATATCATTAGACAGGAAATTTATTCAGATTTTTTTTTTGCTTGAAACATGAACAGTGAATATGGTAAAAAAAGTTAACAATTTGACGATTTAATTGGGTATGTTTTCTTTCGATTGCACTATCCACTCCCTTTCTCCCCGACGCAACGAGCAATCTTTTTGCCTAAATTCGGGCGTATGCTCATAATGTGAGTTGATGCGTAAAATGAATTATTCTCCATTTAACGATAATAAGCATTGATTTCATATTATATTGTAGGTTGTCCAATCAGTTTGTGCTCAATTCATGTTTTTATCGTGTAGTTCTCACTACTAACAATTTGTATAATTGGGGTCCAGGATGTCATAATATCGAGCATGTTGTTTGGTTATGTGAAAATGCAATAAATGAATTTAAATGGCTGCTGATTTAGAAGATCGAAAGGGTATACCCACGTAAATCAGATTATGACAGCTTATGTAGTCGCGATCTTACACGGCTATAAAGTTATTGCAAACAATGTTCCTGACAACGTGGTAACGAAGGAGATAATGCTATTTTTATTTATAATATATTTTTGTAGTCATAGAGTGATTTGACTCAGGCTTATATTTATGTAGGTCTTAAGTATTTAGACTTGTGTTTAAAAATGATACATGATGATTCTTTGTCTTCTTCTGCATGATTGAATAAACAGAAGAAAAGCGTAGTAATTGCTTTAATGGTATTTTTGTGTACATTTTTGAACAGAATGCGGTACCGAATTCTACCACATTATGTCATCTTTAAAGGATACAAGTACATACAGGAAACGATTTTTCCAGGGCATCCATTTGATGTATTAAAAGAGAAAAAAATACAGATTTTGAACAATGAAAAATTCAATTTAAATGAAATTACTCCACACAATCACAGTCCTATGTCAAGATCCCATCCCTGCCCCTAGGCTCAGACCCATCAACTTTTTTCGTCAAAGAAATTTCCTTCGACTTGCACTGTGGTCACGCGTATTCTAGAGCTTGTCACTGGGAATACATTCAAGGCTTGTTATTTGGCTTAAGATATCTCAACTAAGTATTAAGAAATGACGCTAGATAATGCATACGGTGAGGCGGCAAAAGTTCCACAGGGAACGTTAGTGCCATTGGATCATGTCTCTGTCTCATTCCCGTTTGTAAGAGACATGTCAGTTGCATAGTTTCGGGCGTTTGAACGTTATGCAGGTAAAATTAATACAGTGTATGAGATAATGTTCCATTTAATTAAGCGTATGTTTTAGAATGAAAAGTTTGCGATCATACCTCGATGATTTGGTATTTCAATGCCAACGATATCGGGCTCATCCCATGATTTATTTGTTTCTGAATCGAATGCTGGTTCAAAGGCTAGGAATAATACTTGGTTGATCGTGAATAATGAAGTTGTTGAACATATGGGAATGTAATTTTATTTTCTCTATCTATAAATTACTCTAGAGATAAAAAATGGCTATTACGTATAATAATGAACATCTCGCATATTTTTTATCTTAACTCTGTCTTACTCGTTTGAATAGTGAGAAGCATTTGGTATAGGTCAAGGTTAGAATCATTTCGTAAGAACCATTTCTACAATTTAGTTGAATAATAATAGTACCTTCTTTAACTCATAGAAAATCCGAATTTATCCACCTCACGATCAGCATAATCTGAGCTACTCCCATATGGGATTCTGAATTTCAATCCTTTTATCCTTCCTATTCTCGTGCAATTTGGTATACGGGACACGAGGTTTGATTTAATTATTTGAACAGAAATTGGTTAACACCATCGGTCAGAAACATAATCTTCAAATAAAACGTCTGATGGATTTCAAGGAATAATCTAAACGTAGAAAGTAATATAGCGCGGACTCGATTATATACAGTTTTTGATTTCTTTTCACTGTATAGAATCGAATACTGTATATAATCGAGTCAAAAAAAAATTTTTTTTGCATGTATTTTTGGTTTTTTGAAAGTAAAAGAGGAATTTGATTTTTGATTCATCTCTTTAAAGCCAGAAAACACCTTTCTCACATGAAAAAAAAAATAAATTTATCCATATTCTCTCAGGAGGTGATAGACGATCATATTTGATGAAAAAATCCTCCTACGCATATGTTTGAATTTCAACAATGACAGAGCTATAGAACTTTTTTTTTTGTTTCTGACTCTGTTGCCTCAAATTGGCTCTACATTAAAATGTACGCTACGGAAGACGATTCTGATGCTTTCATTTGAAAGATGAGAAACATTAATACAGGATATAGTAGTAGAACAACTAAATTAGTGGATTTAATCAACATTTTGGAAGTGAAAAACTTTAAAGTTAATAATTTTTAAGGTGTTATTATTAATTTTATCCTAAAAAATTATATTAAGATTGTTTCAGTCAATTGAATTGATGTTCTTTAACCGCTCTACAATTTGTTCTTTGACGCCCAACTTCTATATTTCTCAATTTGGCTGTAATATCGATATAAACAATTCCTGGTGAAAATTCAAAATCTTCAAAAATCACGATTTTACCCCACTGTACATGTAATAACAACTAAAACTCCACCTTAACGTAGAAAAGTTACATTTTTTCTTGAAATAAGCCATATTTGAAATGAAAAAATAGAATATTTTTTTCCAAACTGTATATAATCGAATCACATATAATCGAGTCCGACCTGTACAGACTTTCTTTTGACGGATATCAAAATTATGGAAAAAGAATTTCAAAACCGTATCTTATGAATGCTTTGCAATGATAGACTCATTTTTCCCTTGTTTGAAACTTATTATCTGTTCAGTTGTCCTTTGTTTTTCAGAAATATTAAACTTTGCAGTTCATTTGGTTCTTATATTATTATCACTTTTTTAATATTCTTTTATTCAAAACATGTCTTCAAAACAATATCGTTGAAAATATTTATTACGTAAAAAGTAAAAAAAAAAATGGCCTGATTCATTATAACTATCGTCCGTTATAAATATCATGCGAATGTTTGAATTACAGGAACCTGCTCTACAATGTTGAAAAAAACTTCAAGGCTATTATTCAATACTCACAATATAAACAAATCAATATTATACATAATCAACCAAAATAATCGTCCGAGTCCAAATAAACAAATTTACGTCCTCTGGATACGTCAGGATTCCGTCTAAAAATGCCACCAAGCGGGTAAATTGCTGTTTGTTTATCTTTTCTTTCCTAAACAACACAAGATTAGATTCAAAATGTTAGCAAAAAAAGATAAATAAATACGAAATTAAACCTACTCCATTCCGTGTGACTAGCTTTCACTATCCAAAACTCAAGCGACAAATATACCTGTTTTTCTCCGTGACATAACAGTAACGTGGTATTCATGATAACACCGAGTTCATCAAAGTTTTCACGACGGATGAACTCTTCCGGATTCTCCACACAGTGGCAGTATACAATTCATTTCATTTCCACCGTGAAGTGACGTTCGTGATCAGGCTCATTATATTTATAATCGAGCACAACCTGTACAATTTTCTCTCTTTTAAACAATAACAGACGTCTAATCGCCCATGTCGTTTTCTTCCACAGTATAAGGTTATTTCCAAAGTAAACATAAAAATAAGAAATGGCTATGATTTGAAATCGCTAATGGTCGATGCATTAGTTGCGAATATTATTCATAAAGGGAAGCGTAAATTTTCAAGAATTTTCGATTGCCATGTAAATCATCAAAATCCGCTCGTAGCGTAAATAGTTATTATCTTCCACTCTTTTTCACAAAATCGTGACCTAATTTAACACCCTAGCTGAAATACGTAGTCCCACGTCAGAAAACCCAATCGACACAAGCAAAAGTGGCCAAATTGCCTTGACGCGAAACAAACGTCAACACAATACATTCAGTTTTAAATTGTTGAAATTTGAATGGAAATTATTACTTGATATGAATACTTTGAATTCGTAGTTCTCACCCTGACTTAATTATTTTTTAAAGGGTTTCCTAACAGTTCAACTCGAACTTTATAGATAACTAGCTGACCCGGAAAACTTCATCCCGCCCAAAATTTGTTTTTTTGTTATCAATACCTTCAAACATTCACGTTTTCTTACCATGAGCAAGTTCATGGGTCCAATCGCAGAACTGTTCATTGATTGATGTTCTATTAGACCCCATTGAATTTACCTTTTACTATAAAATTCCTAGTATTACTAACAAAACTCGTCAATATAATATCAGATTATTTTCAGACACAATTCTCGTTCAAGATTTTTCAACCACTTACAAATAACATGTTTCTTCGTTATATGGAATAAATTTTTTATACAGAAAATATGATAGAATAAAGACAGCCCTAAATCGGACAATTCCTTCCTCTAGTTCTGCTCTTATCAACACATCCTGGCGATCCTTTTTTTTTGTATAGATAGAAGAAGATATAGGAGTGTGTTTTATCACATTAAAATTCATTTCCAGTTTTGAACAAAGATAAATTTCGCTAGCGCAAACATCAAATTGACTAACAGCACTTGTCATTATGTAAATGTAGAACATATGGGAATTTAATTTAATAACTTTTGAACTACTGAACCGATTCTAATGATCAGCAATCCAATTGAAGCCAATTAGCTAGCGTTTTTGAAAAAAAATATTATACTTGCGAGAACATTGTATTTTGTTTTCGCAATTATTGATTGTGTTTGTTTTTTATAGTTTTCATGGGCGCTATATTTTTTCATATTTTTTCTTGAAAGCTGCTTACATAACATATCCAGACATAACATATCAGAGAAGCGTTAATTTTTGTTCTTGAATTATGATTTTTCAAAGTTAACCGACGGTTCAAAAAATAATTTTTCCCTTTTTTCCAAATTTTTTTTTAAATTCATATCTTTTGAAATACTAGGCCGATTCAGCTGATTGACATATTAATTTGAAGCCGATGAGAGAAAACATGTTAACTATCATAAAGCTGAAATGAAATCTTGGTTTTGGTTTTGTCATTATTGATTGTACTTGTTTTTTATAGTTTTCATGGTCTCGGGACCAAGGGCGCTATATTTTTTTATATTTTTAATGGAAAGCTGAGGATTTTTCACATAACATATCTCGAAACCAGGGAGGTTTTTTCTTCGTTTTTGAGTTATGATTTTTCAAAGTTACCCGATGGTCCAAAAAATCAGTTTTCCATTTTTTCCCAAAAAATGGCTTTTTTTCAAAAATGTATTACTTTTGAACTACTGGACCTATCCTTCCTTTGCGTAATTCGTCCCCTTGCTATTAATAGTAGAATAAGTTGAAATGTAAATACACTATAGATATACGAATAGATTTGAGAAATGAGTGTTCATCAACATTGTTACAATTTCCTTATATCCCATCCTTCTCCTAAAAATATGTCACCCTCCTAAACTCGAGTACACCGCGTGTAATCGGTTTCCACCTTACTAACCATAGATGTAAGAAAATTGTTTATATATATATAGTTTTAAAATTATATTTAAGAATTCGGCTCCTTTAAACTTAAGTAACTGAGCCTGTAAAAATAAACGAATAAATAAAAAAAACAACTACTGGACCGATTCAGATGATCGACATATCAAATTAAAGCCTATTAGCTAGTGCTATTCCTACTAGCTATTATGTGAAAAAAACCTCAGCCTCAACCTCAGCAAAAAATATAAAAAAATGGCGCTCTTGGTCCCGAAACGATGTAAGCTATAGAAAATATAATCAATAATTGCGAAAACAACATCCATTTCTATTCAGAGTGAAATACTTTTTCAAACAAGACTAGATTATTGGCTTTAATTTGGTATGTCGATCATCTGAATCGGTCCAGTAGATCAAAAGTTATGATTGTTTGTAATGGAAAAAACGGGAAAAAAATATTTTTCGGTTAACTGTGAAAATAATAACTCAAAAACGAATAAATGCCTCCCTGGTTTCGAGATATGCTATGTGAAAAATTCTCAGCTTTCCAGAAAGAATATAAAAATATATAGCGCCTTTGGTCCCGAGACCATGAAAACTATAAAAAAAGAATACAATTAATAATAACGAAAACATCATTCAAATTTTCTGCAACTGTAGTATTTTTCCAGAAAAGATCAGCTGATTGGTTTGAATTTAATATGTCGTACATTTGAATTGGTACAGTGGTTCAAAAGTTATGAATTTAAAAAAAAAATCATTTTTGGCAAAAATGTGAAAAAATGGATTTTTCGGACCACCCTAAAACGGAAATGGTCACCCTAGCAAAAAAATTAAAAAAATACGACTATAATAATTCGCGATAAAGAACAAAACTACCACTTTTTGACGACAATCTGAGAAACACTATATCGGTTTGGCTTGGAATGGCTGAACACTTAGTGGAGATTTCTTAAGACAAATAACACGCCTTGAATGTATTCCGAGGGGCAAGCTCTAGAATACGCGTGACCACAGTGCAAGTCGAAGGAAATTTCTTTGACGAAAAAATCCCCCGGTCAGAACGGGACTCGAACTCGAACACCCGGCATGATAATGTGAGACGCTAACCACTCGGCCACGGGTGCACTCAAGTACAGTATTAAGAAAAACGCTATTTGGCTTCAATTTGATATGTTGATCATAGAAATCGGTATAGTAGTTCAAAAGTTATGAGTTTTTGAAAAAAGGATTTTTTTGGAAAAAAGGGAAAATTGATTTTTTGGACCACCCTAAAATGGAAATAGGTACCCTAATACAAAAATGCAAGTCTAGTATTTTTCGATAAGGAATAAAATTACCGTTTTCACGGAAATCTGAGAACCACTATATCGGTTTGGCATGGAATGGCTGAATTGAAAAACTATACCCATGAATTAACTTGAAAAAAAAATAACAATAATTGAATATTTTTTGTTCCAATAATTGAATGCGCCTCTCCAGACTTGAGCTAATTTTCAAATACACACATTACATCTAAGACCATAGAGAACAAAATTATCGAAATGGCCCTAGTTTTGGCAAGAAGATCTTGTACAAGAGTAAAATATTTGAAACAGCCAAAATATCTCCACTATAAATTATAATAATAAAAACTTCTGAAACATTCAAACCAAACACATATTTGAAAGTCTGAAAACAAAAATCAGAAACATATACGATAGAAATTTTCATTGGGTTAGGTTACAACAAATCAGCAAAGATCGAGATCTCAAAATACAGAAACTAAAACAAGAGTAATCAGACAAGGGAATCAAGTCAAAATGACCTACGATAACATTCTTAAGATGTAAAACAAATATCCGTTAATTGCAGATTTAAATAAAGATGGGAAAAAACAACATATACAAAACAAATTTATTCCAGTGTCGCTCTAGACAGCGAGCAGTCATCAGCATGAGGCTAAGAGTTGATTTGAACATTTTAAAATTGACTTATTGCTTTGGCGTTGTATTGATTTATGGATCGGTAGCGCACTGCGCCTCACAGGTATGAGTAAATGTTGGTGTTTGCTCATTCGAACATACCGTTTTTGTTATTCAGATTTTGTTAAAATCTTATTATTATCCTTGCTCCGGTATCAATTCCCCAATCATAGTTTTCTGGAATCTACAAATAAATGGATCCAAGAGACACTTCAATGGAATTGTTGTTGCCAAATTCTCTAAACCGAGAAAATTGGCTATTGTTGAGACGATTTTTATGCCAACTCGCCTTAAGAGTTGGAAGCAGCATCTCAGATTGCAGTTAAACTTTGTGTTTGGAACCAAATCGAAATTCAATTGGTATGTTCCTTAACTTTTTTGTAGAGTCTACTATTGTTGTTTATTCAGGACTAATTTAATCACTCAGACGTTATAATGATGTGTGTTTAATAACAACCAAAAATACGTCATAATAAATGAATCGAACGAGAACTCACGAGCCGATCGTTCGATGGTGTAGTTAATCTAGTTCCGTTTCCTTGTATAAAAAAATTATAGTATAACGTCCACATTCTGCACAGTCATTCGACACCGTGTTTTTGTTGTGTTTTATGTTTTATATTTACGTTAGCCCACATTCCATTCATTCAGTTCATTTTTTTTTTCTTTACTGATGGGCAAGTAGCCTTTTTTCGTATCTGTTTTTCTTGCTGGAGCTTATCTTTCCAAGAGAGGAAAAAATCTCCTCGATTACGTAACGGAACCGTGAGTCTTCGTTGTTGGTTGGTTTTCGAGTGTTATTATTTGACAACAGGATTTTTGGGGAAATAAAACAAAAACACCGCTCATCGTGTTAAACTCACCACACCGGGGACCAATGTCGGCTCTTCCTAGAATCGAGGTAAACTTCTAACAGCTGCTTCATAAACCAGAGACTAGATGAGGTTAGGAAGAATAATTTCCGGGGACGCACTACGAACCAAGGAGGAGGTGAGGTAACTCGAAGCAACATTATTACCAGCTTGGAAATTATTTAGTACCAAGCAGCTCGGGTTTAATTATTTTCGGTTGAGAAGTTACTGGAACGCATTCCCGTGGCTTCCCCGAAGGGAACGGTTCAGTCGTTGTTGCCTTCCTGCTGTGTGCTTTTTTTTGTTCATCATTTTAGCTCACCAACAGCTCCATTAAATTGTAATCCACATTTCCTCCATTAGCAAGTTTCATGATAATTTGCCTTCCGGCCGATAGTGGTGTCCAATGCTATTTTTAAATGCACCCCCTTCCCTGATGCCAGCAGCCCTCGCCAGCCGGCGCTTACATCGTAATAAAACTGCAATTAATACGAAATGATAATATAAATAAGCTTAACATAATTTTAATTGCATTTCCGTTATTACAATTAAAATAACTGGTCGCGTTAGCACCGGAATCGGCATGAGGCTTTGTTTCCGTTTCCGTGTTTCGCACGCTCCACGTGTGAGGACACGCCAAAATGGAATGCCAAAGCTAGTTCTCAATACACCGTTGCTACGGGTGTTACAAATTCGTGCAAACAAATCTGTGGACTTTTGAATGGAAGCACCCTTTTACACCTTGCCCGTACAGCAGGACAACAACAGTTTGAAATGGAAAAGTTTTCCACACGTTTTTGCTTCCACTTCTCGGTCTGAATCCCATGAAATTATGTTGTTTGGCAGAAGGTGTGAATGTTGGCAACAAACAAAAAAAAAACACTCAAAGGGGGGCATTGCATTGAGAAATTAAATATGTATAATTGCACGTAAATTATAGTGATAAAATCGTGACCTTCATTTGATCAACTTCAGCAGATAAATGTTTCCCCTTTTGCTTCGCTCGTTCCGTTGCAATGTTCATGTATACCATGAATTTGGAAGCCAGCCACGTTATAAAAGATACGGGCAAACAACCGATTGTTGATGATTACGAATACTCTGATGTTTTGTTTGCTCAGCTGTGAAAAATGCTTCATAACTGATAGGGAATAGCCGAAAAAGCAATTTTTTGGCTGTTTGTTTTTCCAATTAGAATGAGAATTTCAGTTCCGAATTATAGGATAACAATATCCGGTTTAGTTGTTATTATTTTTAGGCGCGATAATCTGCGCAAAACTGTTCCTATAAAACACTAAACGTTTTTTTCATGCATCCATTTAATACAGCATGTTATTTTCGTCCTCATTACGGCATTATTTTATCATTGTATGGTAGCATTCGCAAGAGCGTAGCAATTTTGTTTCGAGTTTGTGAGGAGAGTTTTACTAAAATGTATAGAGATTTATTTTGGTTCTTTCGATGATATTTCTGGATGACGGCTGTTGCGCTGACGTTGGTGTAGCTGGATTTGATTTCCATTGAATGAGTTTTCATTTTATTTTTACACAATTTCTTAATATTTTTTTCTTCTTTTTCTTTCTTGGTTTGTTTCATTGAGGCTTTGTACTCGAACGCTCATTCGTCGTGGATGATTTGGATTGTTTGGATAATTTAAACTTTTTTAAGTTAACTCGCCTGTAGCCATGAACAGGCCAATTTGGAAGAGTAAACCTAAACTCTTCTGCCTCGGAAAAGGCCATTCGGATGAATTGATTGATTGAGAGGCTTTGAACTACAAAGTTCAATCTACTCTAGCTTTGATAAACACATATTAGAAGATTAACTACTTGAGGAATAAACGCACGACCATTCGCCTAATGAGCGCAACTGTAATGGCTACTAAGACCCCTATGTTTTGGTTGATTGATTGATCTTTTCCTTTAACAGAGGCTTAAAACTATAAAATCCATTCGCCTCTAATATTTTGGCGTATGCACATATTATGTAAATCAATCACTATTTTGACATGGGACTACGTCCAACCGGAATATATGGGGTGGGTGAAATGAAGACCTAAACACAGAACATGCAGGAAAAAATGAAAGATTTTGAATGTTTATAACTGGATTATTTCTTAATAGATCGAAAAGATGTTTGCATCAATTGTTCGGAAATATTTCTACGCATCTATCACAATGAATAAAATGTTATTTTTTATGAGATAAACAATTGAATAACTGTGAAATATAAAGCGTTATCTAAACGCTCTAACTGCCACGTTTTGATTGGCCCGTATACGGTTTCCCCAACACAGACTTCAAAATCAATGTTCCTGGGGATTCCATATTGCACATACGTGCAAATCGGGGGTATTTTTGTTCCCATCGAAATGTGTAAAATGCAATGATCGTTTGACAACTCTTCCGTTCAAATATTTTGGTAGTCATATCAAACGTAAACGGACGGTCATCAAATTTACTTGTAACCAGAGTTGCCAACCTCCCAGTTTTTCCTGTATATTGCCAGTTTTTAGGCATGCCAGCGAAACAGCCAAAGCCAAAAAATCTACAGTTTGTTTTTAAAATAATTTTCACAGTTTTATCCAGCTTTTTATTTTTTCGGCTCTTTCAAGTATTTTACTCCTCAAAATTATATACTTCCATCTGGAGAGCGAGCCGACCAGTCCAAAAAATTAAGTTTTTGAACCTTAATTCATTGCATAGTTTCCTAGCTGATATGAAGAGTAGCATTGTTTTGCTGGAATGTGAATTTTTTGTGACGATGCCCACGCGAAAACGGTAGGAGAGAGGATTCCAGAACATGTGTGTAATCCTTGAATGATGTGAAAGCTATCTTGAGCTTTCCGGTTGCACAGAATCCCACCCAAACCATGTACGAGCCTCCACCAAAATTCCTGGTTGAAAAATATGGTTCCTTCTTCCGTAAATCACGCCAGTACCCTTTGAAACCATCAGCACCACCCTACTTGAACTTTTTTCGTCAGTGAAGATAACCTATACATTGAAGAACTTTTCGTTATGGTATATAGCAAAATGTATTCTTTTGGAAACATTCTTTATCACAACATACCATGGATTCGTCAAATAGGTGAGAACTACTTGATGGGTGACGGCGCCAGTGGTTGTATGGTTAGCGTAACAGCCTCACAATCCGATCAGCCTGGGTTCAATCCCAGCTGGCGTTGTTGGGATTTTCTGAGGCGAAAAATCTCTGGTTACGTCTTCCTTCGGAGCGGAAGTAAAAGAAGTTGGCCCGGCTCATGAGTTGTTGAGTCTGATAGGTAGGAACAGGTGGAGTCGCCTCCCTGATGTCGGTGATTGGCACTAAAGTGGCGGAAATAGGCCGACGAAAAATAAGCGAAGATAAAAAAAAAAAAACTACTTGATGGGATCGTCCAATCCGACGAGCAATTTCTCTAACTCTAACATTTTCTTGGTGAAGTGCATCGATTTGTCCTTTTGACGTAGGATTACGTCTTTCGGAAACATATCGGGGTACAAATTGAAAATCGAAAATCGAGCACATCGTGAAAATTGTCCAATTTCAAACGCTTATTGCTCAGTCATTTCATGATGGATTGATGAAATTTTTGCGTCAATCGATTTCGGCGCTCCATAACAATTTTTTATATTGAAGAAAATAATATATGTTATGAAACTAACTATCGAACAATTGAAAAATCTCAACCCCTATCCTAACGGAAATACCCACTTCTGATTGGTCGAAAATGACGACACATGCGGCGGTTCCCTAACAGAGACATCAAAACCAAGCTGCCTAGGGGAAATCGGCATTGCAAATACATGAAAGTAGGGGCAGCTTTTGTTGCTACCCAAATGTGTTCCCTAACAAAGACATCAAAACCAAGCTGCCTGGGGGAAATCGGCATTGCAAATATATGCAAGTTGGGGGCATTTTATATTGCAAGTGATATGATTAATTCTAGCAAATAAAATTTAAATTTGGAACTTTAATGTTGGCTGCTTCGTGAAATTTCGTGAAATTTCAATTTTCATAAATAAAAACCAGGGTGTGTTCCCGCTCAAGAACGGGTCGTTTGGTTTAAGCTGTCTGTTTTGTTGTGTTCACTTTCACCCAAGGAAAGTTTATACGGCGAGAAAAATTGGAAAAGTGAAGAAATATTAGGAAAAGTGATTGCTCTACATATAGTATTAGGTCTTAGTCCAATTAAAGTTCGCGTTGGGTTGAATAAACATTCAGAAAGTAAAAATTATAAAAGATAATTACCTTTTCCATTTCAAATATGTTTACTCTATATTAAAGTAACATGTTTTTACTGATGGGAAAAATTGATAATTGTGATCGGTATTGGTAATTATCTTATATTACATTGATGATTTTTTATTCTTTATTTCATCCATACATCACACAGAGGGCGATTTTCATCATATCTCGTTCCACTTCGGTATCTTTTATCTGATACGCACCATCCAACGACTGTTTGCCATCTTTCTGTCATCATCACTCGGTAAACACTGGTGGAATGAACAAACAGTACCCAACAACCAAACAAAAAGGGCCGTTTTGTTCAGGGTCACCAAATCATTATCAAAGAGATTAACTATGTAATTCTTCAAACATATCCAAAATCAACAGATAGCCTAACGGAATCCTACGTCAACTATGTGGTCGTGTCTCGGACACAACCCTCTTGTGACTTTTTTTCTATCCGTGAGCACTTTTCTCTTCGGCATTTTCCAGATTTATTAATCAAACTAACTAAAAACAAAGGAAAACGCAACTGGTCTTATAGAAACTTGACACTTGAAAAATACAAAAAAAAGTCACAGGAGGGTTGTGTCCGAGACACGACCGCGTAGTTGACGCAGAAATCCGTTATGCTATCTGTTAATTTTGGATATGTAGGAAAAAATACATCGGAAAACTCTTTGATACTGATTTGGTGGTTCTGAAAAGGGCCGTTTTGTCTGGTTGTTCGGCTCCACCGGTGTTTACCGAGAGGTGATGACAAAAGTATGGTAAACAGTCGTTGGGTGGTGCGTATCAGATAAAAGAAGCCGAAGTGGAATGAGATACGATGAAAACCGCCCTCTTGACCCTAGACGAGATGCCTCCTGTGTTTTGTATGGATGAAATAAAGAAAAAAAACTCACTAATGTAATATAAGATAATTACCAATACCGAAAACAATTATCAATTTTTCTCATCAGTAAAAACATGTTACTTTAATATAGAGAAAACATATTTGAAATCGAAACGGTAATTTTGTTTTATAATTTTTACTTTCTGAGTTCAACCCAATGCGAATTTTAATTGGACTAACAACACTTAATACTATATGTAGAGCATATGGGAAATCACTTTTTCGAATAATTCACTTCCAATTTCACTTTTCCAATTTTTTCTCGCTGCATGAACTTTCCTTAGGTAAAAAAACATAATTAAACAGACAGCTTATATCGATCGACCCGTTCTCGAGTGGGAACACACATTGGTTTTTATTTATGAAAATTGAAATAAATCGTTTCATATATCAAGTCATTTTTAACATAACTGCTACCATATACAATTTTACAATTACACTTGTGCTAAATGTTTCACGATCGGTTATTGATATGAAATTTCACGAAGCAACCAACATTAAAGTTTCAAATTTAAATTTTATTTGCTAGAATTACTCGTATCACTCAGGGAATTTTTATATAGCAAATAAGGTGCAATATAAAAATGCCCCCGACTTGCATATATTGCAATGCTGATTTCTGTTAGGGAACACATGTCGGTGGGAACAAAAGCTCCCTCTACTTTTATGTATTTGAAATGCCGATTTCCCCCAGGCAGCTTGGTTTTGATGTCTGTGTTAGGTAAAGTGACCAGATGGTCAGAGGTCTAACGCGGGACACAAAAAACAAAACGTTATGTATATACATAAACCATAGTTTAGCGAGTCTAAACTGATCAGTATTGTTTCTTTCTGAGTCATTTTTCGTCGATTTTAGTGTTAACGTATGCATTCAAAAAAAATGGAATAATTTCGGATGGCGATGAAAGATAATTTATAGGAACAAATTTTCTTTAAATCTTACGTTTATTAAGTCTACAACAAAAATGATTCAACGCCCACCCCACAGCGAAGGAGTTGGACATCCTGAGACACTTTGTGTCCGCCAAATACAGCCGATCTGGTATTTACAATATCATCTCTTTGCCGCTCCTTAAGCCGGGAGATCGAAACGGTGGAGAAGAATCTGGCCAAAATGGACATTTTTATGCGGAAGCGTCAGACGAGACCGGCCGTATCTGAGCACCAGGCAATCACCCAGAAGCAGTAGCTTGAGGTGCTGGTGAAAAACTTCATTCCGACGAAAGAAGTGAAAAACTTCTTTTCGTACTCATAATGAAAGACGAGACGTACTTGATGCTAGAATTTAACGAATGGCAGGGGCCCGGGTACTTTACGTTCCCCAGGTAAGCAATGACGTCGAATATATCATTCATATCAAGTTCTCGAAGAAGGTCCTTCTCTGACAGACGTGAAGGGAATGTCCAAGCCGCTCTTCTTTCGAGTCATATGGTGAACGGGGAGATATATAGTACGAAGTGCTTGCCGTAGTTGGGAAGGTGATGTGGTCTTTATGCCGAACCTGGGATCAGCCCATTATGCCGAAAGATCACTGGAGGATGGATCGGCTGGAGATAAACATTGTCGCAAAGACCACCAACCTTCTCAACATTCCCAAGCTGCGCTCGATAGAAAACTTTTGGGCGATAAGCCAAAATAGAGAGACAGACGACCCCCAAAGCCACGAAAAGGTAAAATAACACGCCGATATACATCTTTTCATCGGCCATGGTTCAGGTTCCGGGCAACTTCCGTAAGACCGCCCAGCGCTTCATTTACGATACTTCATTAAACAACTCTGCCTCTTTCTGTCGAGTATACACTAGTTCTTTCGGCTTATTTAAAACGTTAAGCCCCGAACGAGCAAGGGAACCAAAGATTAACTTTTCGTCTGACTCACGTTGGTCCCTGCGGGTTGATAGGGGACTTTTTTAAAAATAATTTTCCAATTTTGTTGCTATCGCTACCAGTTGACACTCTCTAAACAAAAAGCCCAATGTCGGTGCGATGAAACCAGCTCAACGTATTAATCTTTGGTACATTTGAAGCGCTCTTGAACAGTCTGCCAAATAAAAGTTTTTTTGAGGTTTATCCATTTAAGAAATTCAACATGATCAAATTGTGATATTGAAATATATTGATATCGCGGGACATATTCGTTTCTTTTGGCAAATGCGGGACGTTTCACGGGACGAAATCTTACGCGGGACATTTTGTTGAAATGCGGGACTGTCCTGCGTAACGCGGGACGTCTGGTCAGTTTAGTGTTAGGGAACCGCCGCATGTGTCGTCAATTTCGACCAATTAGAAGTGGATGTTTTCTATGGAATGGGGGTGAGATTTTTCAGTTGTACGATAGTTAGTTTTATGGCATATATTATTTTATTCAATAAAAAAAATTGTTATAAAGTGCCGAAATCGATTCACGCAAAAACATCATCAATCCATCATGAAATGACTGAGCAATAAGCGTTTGAAATTGGACAATTTTCACGATGTGCTCGATTTACAATTTTACAATACCCCAAAATGTTCCCGAAAGACGTAATCCTACGTCAAAACAAGTTACTCCATCGATGGACGGTTATTGTCTACTCATCGTGAGCTCAAACTTAGACATTTATCAAGTATGCTATGAAGGTCCTCGCGTTAGTATTAGTAAATAGCGTGCAAAATAGCGCACACACACTGCACGCTATTTTATACGTGTGAATAATGTTCGTGTTCGATACAAAAGAATGTAGCTCACCTGTAGTGTATGTTAAACCACGTTGAACTCATACATCGATGCATGCACATGTACTTGGGAGAGAGAATGAGAGGAACGAATTCGTTTTGGGGGAAGTCACTTTAAAATGCAATGAGGACTATTTGACTGAGAAGAATGAAACGATATAGTCCAGTCGGTAGTGGGAGATAGCCACTAAACGCCCGACTGACTGTTTAGACCTTTTGGTGGAGAAACTGCGTGAAGAAGCCAAAACTCATTACTAACTGAATACGGATATAGTCAGTCAGATAGTCAGCTGACTATCCTCAGTTGACTATGACTATGCAGAGCCCTGGATTGCATATATACATATGAAAATCATGTATGTGTATGATATGTTACCCATACAAATACACTAGAATATAAATTGAAGCGTTGTTTGTTTACAATGACACAAAGCAGCATGACACCATGGCAGCAGCAAGCAGAACCATGACACCGATCTGTTTGTAGCAGCCACTGGGATAATTTGCAGTGTTTTGATATCACAGCGGTCACCACTTTGTATTTAAGAAACATGTATGAGAAATATGTATGAGATGCTACAAAACATTGGATATTTTTTTCTCTCAATCGACCCGAAAAAAACTAAAGGATAGCCACTCGCTTATATTTATATGTCTTTAAAATAATCACATAAATTATTACATCGATGCAAAAAAGTGAACAATTATTATTTCAGATAAACTTTCGAAAACCGGTAATTTTCCGAATTCAGCTTGCGTACGTCATCAATTTCTAAATCCCATAATGGAATGTCCGGGAGTTTCACCAAAATGCTCACAATGAACACACAATTCACGGCTCATTCGCACAGCGTTAAACATTTCGTGGAATTTCTTTTGCGGTCACGCCTGCCAAGCTACATTATGAGCGCGACCTAAAGGACACCATAACGCTCGAGCTCGAGCCACGCGGCAAAACGAAGGCTGACGCAAACCTCGAATGTCGCCCACAGAGAGCAACGCCAAAGCGCTGCAAACAACAACAATCACAGCATCCGCCATCCTGCCAGGAACTGTGTGTGTGTGCCCCACCAAACCGACGGTACTCTACTCTGTCGTTATTTATGATTTCCGTTCGGCTTGATCGAGCGTGAAATCTGTGTCTCTTAGCGGGTGCATTTTCCACAGTCGCTATTTTCGGCGTGGCTTTGTGTGTTCTACGGCCGGCGGCCCAAAATTCCACCCACTTTGCTGCCCTAGCCCTGGGGCAATCCTCGGAAGAGAGATACGGTCACAGAGCGGTGAAAACAAATACACACACACACACCCACACACTCTGACATACTTTTCATATGACACCTTCAGATGATTCGTTCGTGGAAAACCACGGAGATTGGCATCCAAAACTTGCCTCCCGCCAGTATTGCCAAAGCGTACACACTCTGGTGAGGATTAAAACGGAAACAAATACACTTCCTCCCGCCCCCCACCAACCATATTCCCTTCCAAAAAACAAATGACAAAAAGCCTCTCTCAAGCACAGATTGTCACTTCGCGATGCTATTCTTGACAGGCGTGCAAACTCCATTAAAAATTCACCTTCGGACGTTCGCACGCCGGAATGGCATGCATCCGCGCTGCATATCACCGGAATTCGGTCGGAAAAGTTTGCTCTCAAGCGCGTGGTGTGGGTGGTGTGTTTGTTTGCGCGTACGAACGGAGCGCAGCGTCGAGAGTCTATCAGAAAACGCGAGCGCCAGCAGGAAGTAAGTTGACATGTATTGAAACGGTTAGAGGAAGCAGTTATGCACGGAAAAAAATATGTTTCTGACGTTGACACATGTCTGCGAATGTGGTGCGATAGATTAGTCGGAGAAATTGGAACTCTAATTAATTTAGTTCTGTTTAGTGTTAGCAAATTATTAGAGAATGTTATGAGTAACGCTCGATGCTGCCAGCTAGTTCTTTTGCTTCGTGTCTTTAAGTCACCGGGTCGAACGCATGTTTAGTTTTCATTTCAGATCGTTTTATCAGTTTTTTTTGCGTGGAAATTTTTTGTGAATGATTACCAACGAACTGTTTTCTGTGTTCAAAAAGCTCAAGCGCAGCGCTGCGTTTGTTTTCTGAAGACTGTGTAGAGCAACATAGAAAATCGATAACAAACCGTTACTATGAAATAAGCTAACATTTTCATCAATAGAAACATAGAATTGGAAATAGAAACAAACTTAAGATAGAATTAAACGGCATTTTCCATTATTTTTTTGATTGTTTTCCTAAAAATAGCGAGATATCCACGCTTGTGCACGCGTATTCACGGAGGGGTATGTGACAGGTAAGGTAAGGTATTGTATTATAGAGACTTTAATCTTTTTCAGTTCATTCGTCTCTAGCCTTGAGAAAGACCCTTGGAAAACTTTACTCTACTCCAGCACTACCTCTCCACCCTCTTGCTTTGAGAAAGGCACTCGATCCCTCGCCGTCCAGCTCGTCCAGCAACGATGTTGTCCAGTCAGTGTCCACGCAACGAATGGGTATGTGGCGTCCAAAATCGTCCTTTTTATGTCCACGTGGTATGTGGACAGCCTAGGAACTGTCGAAAATCACTTGAAAATGTTTTCCCCCGTTAAACCCCAGAAGTTCTACAAGAATGAAATTAGGAAATGATCTGAAAAATGGCGGAATGGCTTAGATAATATTCGCCAATATATACTTGATTCAAATTTTTTACTGAATAAAAAATCCATTCGAAAATTGATCAAAACCAAAAATATTTTTCAGAGGACCCAATCAGCCATTCCGTGCCAAACCGATATAGTGGTTCTTAGATATCCCTGAAAAGTGGTTGTTTTGGTCTTTATCGTAAACCATTAGACCAGAATTTTTTTATTTTTTTTTATTAGGGTGCCCATTTCCATTTTAGGGTGGTTCGAAAAATCTTTTTTTTTTCCACTTTTCCCCAAAACTGACATTTTTAAATATTCATAACTTTCGAACCACTGAACCGATTAAGATGATCGGCATATCGAATTTAAGCCAATTTTTATGAAAAAATATTGAACAAAAGCAATGGATTTTATTATCGTAATTATTGATTGTAGTCGTATATAATAATTTTCATGACTTTGGACTAGAGGGCGTCATATTATTTTATATTTTTTCATGAAAGCTGAGGATTTTTTACATAACATATCTCGATTTCAGAGACGCTATTTATTAGTTTTTGAGATATGATTTTTCAAAGTTAACCGGTGGTTCGAGAGATCATTATTCCCCCTTTATCCAAAAATGACATTTCGCAAAAAAGCATAACATTTGAACTACTGAACTGATTTAGATGATCGACACATTAAATTGAAGCCAATACGCTAACCATCTTTGAAAAAATATCGCACTTGCCGGAAGATTGGATTCTAGTCGCACAGGTCTAGTTTAGTCACATAGGAATTTAGAACGAAGACTTAAAACATTGTAAACGGCGTGGCCGGGTAAGGGAGTAAAAAGTGTCCCCAAACCAAATCACCAGCTGTATGGCAAATATTGTATAGGATAGAGGTGTGCAAATCAGCTCATCATGATGAACAGCTCTGATCATATCAGCTCATCTAAATGAGCTGTTCTTTATGAACAGCTCTTCAGCTCAGTTGTCAGTGCCGACTTTCAATTTGGGTCCCAAACTCGATAGCCACGAAGCCAGTTTGAAAATGTTAAAATTCAAATGAAATTTTTCACACCATATTATTAATTACTTGAAACACGTATTCCAGACTATTATTTACAACAGACTCGGCGAGTACAACATTTCCGACATTTTTACTGAGGCTTTACATTACAATAGAAAGTTTTCTTCAAAAAAAAAAAAAATCTTATGAGATTTTTGCACCGCCTGCAAACAAAGTGTTTTTCATTGAAATAGAATACTCATTTGATACACAGAAGTTAATTTTCATTAATAATTTGAATTTTAAAAACGTGTTCATTCTGCCTGAGAGCCAATTATTATTTTTGGCGCCCCCTAAACTAGTAAACAAAGCTCAATGCCGTCAACGCGAATATAACAGTTGAAAAGACGAGGGACAAATGAAACTAAACTGATGTCTTAACACGAAGAGCGAGAGACGGTCAGTTCATTTGAATCTTACAGCTCACACACTCTCTTCAATTCTACAGCTCTTTTCTCTCCTTCATCATCATCAAAGTGAGCTGAAGAGCTGTTTGATTTTTTTTGCGAGCTGTTCCGCGTCAACTCACTTCAAAGAGTCGATTCTTCGGAACAGCTCATGAGCGGATGGCACATCTCTAGTATAGGATATTAAAAAAATGGTTGATTTGCCAACACTGTTTCGTTTCGTTCGTTACGATTTTCTGGCCGAATTTTTTGACTAATTTTAACACGTTTTAACCACCCATAATTCGTTTATCGTATCTTGTCCGTTGTTTATTAACTCGTCGTATAACGTGACAGTGGAATTGTGCATAACGGACTTCATTGTCTAATATTAAATCACAAATCAGTAAATCACTGCCTGATCTGAACAACATTATCATTGTTTATATTAAACCGCCATCATAGCCTCTGGTTTATTTACTCCGACAACTAGTTATTTTGCTATTGTGAATGTTAAAGCTCAATTAAGCTCGACCGACGTCTAACATTGAGCATAACTGCAGGCGTTTTCGAACTAGTGTTCACGATGGGAAAAGCATGCGCAGATTGTTGTCAGACCATCGCTGGAATTGATCAAGTTGTCTGCCGTGGTTTTTGACGTAGGACTACGTCTAACCGGAAGATATAGGGAGTGAAATGGAAATCTAGGCACTGAACAAGTAGGAAAAAATGCAAGATTTGGAACGCTTATAACTCGAGCATTTCTCAATAGATTGCAAAGGTTTTTGCATCAATTGATAGGAAATATATCTACGCATCTATCATAACGAATAACATTTCGTTTTTCTTGAGATAAATAATTGAATAATTGTGAAATAACAAATGCACTATGTGCCCATTTTTTATTGGTCCATTTTGTGCTCCTCAAATCGTACCGACCAAAACGGGCAACCAGAGCAGCAGCGAAATAGAATGAAGCGCGATTGGAAAG
This sequence comes from Toxorhynchites rutilus septentrionalis, assembly GCF_029784135.1. Lineage (NCBI taxonomy): Eukaryota > Metazoa > Arthropoda > Insecta > Diptera > Culicidae > Toxorhynchites > Toxorhynchites rutilus. Next base: position 295,166,592 of record NC_073745.1, on the reverse strand, counting down.
GAAAAAGAAAAAAATGAACGAAACATTGGTCGCAGTCTCACACATGCGTAATTCTCGAGCCAGCCAGTCAGCTTAAAAATCCCCGCTCCGCTGCCGTAACGATCATTCTTTGTGTGGACACCGACTGGACAACATCGTTGCTGGACGAGCTGGACGGCGAGGGATCGAGTGCCTTTCTCAAGGCAAGCGGGCGGAGGTGGTAGCGCTGAAGTAGAGTAGAGTAGAGTTTTCAAAGGGCCTTTCTCAAGGCTAGAGACGAATGAAAAGCAAAAGTCTCTATAATCCAATACCTTCCTTCCTTCCTTCCGTAACGATCATTCTGCTCGCTGCTCGCGACGATAAGAAAACCCGCATTCGGAACAGAACACATTCGGTTCGGTGGACATCAAGACAACAGGCAGTTGCAGCGAGTGGCGAGTGGCAAACGCAATCGCAAAACGGCATCAGGTAGCAGAAGAAAAAAGTTCGTTCTTTATACAAACTGCTTTGGTGGCAAATCCAGAACAAGGCGGCATCGAGGGCGTTCGAAATGGTTTTTTTCAAAACCACGAGTACTAAGTTTTCTAAATTGGAACCATTCCATAAAACACGGCGCTTATCAGGGCCATTAAACCTTTCAAAAAAGAGTTTACGAAATACAGTTCAATGCTTTCTAAAATAATATCCAAAATAATAATAAAACACAAATTGATTGTTTCATAATTTGTTTGCCAGGATCTGATGAGTATGTGAATTTGGCAGTTGTTCTGAGCTTATTGATAGTTGGGGACTTTCCTAATTATTCCATTTTCACGAACTCTTAAATTGTTTCCAGATTGAAAGTACAGTAATTTACTATTAGTTCGACATTTAGCTAATTGGATGGACATGTAATGCGACTTATTTAGTTGGACATTTTTGTAAACATAGAGATCCAAATTATGACCCCACATTGAAAGTCGACACTATACCACTGTCATCGCAAATGTTCAATTACAGGTTAAAATCGCCTCCAATGCGACACTGAGTGGCGCTTCGGCACGTCGCATTGAATGTAATTTACTGTACAACATGTCACAAAGCTGGATGGGAAGAAATTTTCCAATTGTGAAAGCTGTGGCGAGTGGCAACAAATCGCTAAACAGGAAGGTTTAGCCGAACAAGATGGGGAGATCGAGTGATAACAAAACAATAAACTCTTTAGATTGAAGATAATTTTGTGATCCTGAAAAGGACCCTTTTTAGCCTGCGTGTGAATCCAACGAGCGAACAAATCGTAATGAATGTATTTTTCTTTCTTTCTTTCTTTGTTTTTAAGAGGCTTTAAACTTTGCCATCGCTCCCTTTTAACGCTCATTCGTTCGTCTCATTGGACTCGCCCCTCTGGCTGAGTCTGCCGATTTGTCTCTATCCTGTGAGTGTGTACCGCTAGAGTATAAAACACGCGGACCCCAAAAAAATATCTTATTTTCTTTCAAACCGTAAACCCGTGTGGTGCCATGCCGGAGCACCAGTATACCTAACAGCGATTATAGAGTTTCGGCCGTCGGAGTGCTCTAGTTGGCTTGCAAAGCTGCTCACGACAATCAGGAAACCTGCATCAAGAACAGAGCAGCTTCGGTTCGGCGCTCATCAAGGAAACTTTTTAGTGAGTGGCAAAGTGTTTCTCCGTCACGTCGCATTAAATTTTATTTACTGAACAACATGTCACAAGCTGGATGGGAAAAAAAATTCCAACTGTGAAAGCTATGGCGAGTGGCAAACGCAATAGCTAAACAGGAAGGTTTAACCGAACAAGATAGGAATATCGAGTGATAACAAAAACACAACACCAAAGGTTCTTTTCAGAACCATCAACATGTTCATAAAGAGTAAACAGTAAACTAATCCATTTTTCAGGTAGATAGGTAGGTATTCACGTAGGAGAAGAAAATAAAACAAATGATTTAAAATATATATTTAACAAAAGCTGTCCCCGTTGTATAGTCCTACGTCAAACCGGTTATGTCCCCGACATTACCCATCCGTCTTTTTTTTGGTGGATTTTTTCACACGTCGTGCGCTGGCGTATCACGTGCACTTTTGGGATACTTCACGTCGCATAAGAAAAATTTATTTTGGATGTGCACTAAGTGCGCTGATTTGTTCGAAAATTCGCATTTTCGTTCAGTTTCACTTTGCACAAAAGAAACATCTCCGCTTGCTTCGTTATCTGATGCAATCAATGACTTGCGCGAGGAAATCAAGCAATTTTCATCAAAACCCGCCAATCCAATTAGCAGTAGCTTTCATCGAAAGTCGTTATTGCAACAAGCAGCTTCACCACGACCGATTGTTCGCCCTCCTAAAGCGGCAAAAATGCACCCTATCACAACGGTTCAGTACGGATCCAAAGAAACAAATCAGAGCATTGTAGTTGATCTACACCCTTCAGCTGGCATGAATAAATTTTGGCTTTACTTGTCACGCATTCGTCCCGACATAACCAATGACACAATCTCTGCGTTAGTGAAAGAATGTATGGCAATCGCTGCAGACCCGGAAGTCGTGAAACTCGTACCAAAGGACAAGGACATCTCCCGATTATCGTTTATTTCTTTCAAAATCGGCCTCGACCCAGAGCTGAAGAACATTGCATTGAAACCTTCGACATGCCAGAAGGCATTTTGTTCAGAGAATTCGAGAACTACGACAAATCAAAATTTCGGAAGTCATCGGAAGTATTACGAAAATCATATGAACTCGTCGATTGCCAACCCGCAGCTACCGGGACGCATTGAAAAAAGTCTCATGGAAGCCCCTGAACCGATCAAATCAGTCGAGTTCTCTAGTTCCTGTTTTTGTATTAGTCGCCCCGGACCTGCTCTTGATTCTGGTAAAGGGGTCTTCCATCCTGTTACTTCAGGCAAGTACCAAAATCTTACGATTCCTACTGCGTCTGATGCTCTCCCATGTTCCAGTCAAACCAATGTTATCAGTTCTGTTACTCTACGCTCATCGATTTCTACCATCGCATTGAATCCTATGGGTACATCACTCGCTCCACCGAGACGCACGCCACTTAGCCCTATGGAAGCCCCTAAGCCCTTCAACCCAGTCGAGCCTTCAGCACCTTATTCTACGTCTACATGTGTATCCCGCCATCAAAGTCGTCTCGGCCCTGCGGTTGAAAATGGTGAGGGGGCCTTCCAGTTGCCATCGTCAGGCAAGTACTATGACTCAATGGCTCATCCGCTTCCTGATAGTCCCGTGATTTCCAGTACTATGCTTGGTAGGACCGTCAAGCCATGGAATGACATGGATTCCGTCTTCACCGTTTACTATCAAAACGTGAGAGGCTTACGCACGAAGACAACTGAACTACGCTTGAAGCTTTCGTCGTGTGATTACGATGCTCTGGTTTTAACGGAAACCTGGTTTCGTGCTGACATTCGGGACTGTTTATTGTTTATTGTTTATTGTTTCTATCAACAGACCTCCAAGGTCCCAATGATTTCAACTTAACCTAATTAAACTTAAGAATCGCTGCTTCAACATGCTTCTGGAGGAATTGAGATCAAACACGGGAGCAATCGTATTGAAGGTGCGCTGTAGTCCCGTTATTCCGGAATGCATGCCGTCGTTCGATCGCTGAGGTAACATTCGCATGAACGGTGTATTTCTCAGACGTCGTGGAGGAACATTGAAGTTCAGTTTTTCCAGGAGTTGCGGGCAATCGATGCGGTTGGTTATTGAGATCAGCAACAAACAATGACCTAGCTAGATTTCGTCTGGTATGTAGAGAGTCCAGATGGATCAGCAAGCTGCGACTCTCGTAGCTTGGAAGCCGAAGCGGATCACGCCAAGGCAACAGTCGGAGAGCGTATCTAACAAACCGTCGTTGCACTGATTCGATTCGCGTCGCCCCGTTCTGAAAGCACGGATTCCATATGACGCTTCCATACTCCAGGGTTGGACGAACCAGAGCGCAATACAACGATTTGAGACAGTAGACATCGGTGAAACTTTTGGAGACTCTAAAGATGAAACCCAAATTTCTTGATGCCTTTCCAACGATGTGTGAAACGTGTTGCTTAAATTCCAATTTTGAATCTAGAACCATTCCAAGATCTTTAATCTCCGTTCTCCGTTCAATTTTGACATCAGATATGGTATAATTGTGCATAATTAGCTCCTTCTTCCTACCGAAGGTAACCGTCGTACACTTGGAAGGGTTGATTGACATACAATTGACAGAACACCAAGAAGCGAATGTATCCAACTGCCGTTGGAGAAAGATAGCATCGGTGGTTGAACGGATCCGAAAAAATATCTTCAAATCGTCGGCGAATGAAGCTCGGGGTCCCTCTAGCACCGAAAAAAAGTGTCGTTAAAGTAAACCAGGAAAACTAGAGGACCCAAGTGGCTTCCTTGTGGTATCCCAGAAGTTACTCCGAACGGCTCCGAGCTGTTGTCTCCAACTGAAACAGTTAATCGGCGTCCTTTGAGGTAGGATTCGAACCAACTTAGTAAAGTTCCAGTGACGTCTAGCTTTGCCAACTTGGCTATAGCAATGTCGTGATGAATTTTGTCGAAGGCGGCTGTTAGATCGGTATATATAACGTCGGTTTGGGACCTTTCGACCATGCTGTCGACGACGTAATTACAAAAAGACAGCAAGTTTGTAGTCGTTGATCGTCCGGGCATAAATCCATGTTGATCCCAACTAATATAGTACTGTGAGTTATCGTCGGATTATCAACTCTTCCGTTGCGACCGTAATCATGACACCAGTGAGCTTTCCAGAGGTGGTGGTGTGCTCATCGCAGTCAAATCCAAGCACTCATGTACAACGGTATCGCTCGAAAACGTCGATCAACTCGAACAAATGGCTGTCCGTATTAATCTAATGCACCGCTCGCTATTTATCACCGGTATTTATATTCGCCCTCTCTCCAGTCCCGATGTCTACACGTTTCACATCAGTGCGGTACAGACGATCGTGGATAGGTCTTCGAGTGTCGATATAATCTTAACGATAGGCGATTACAACCTTCCCTTTGTGAGATGGCACTTCGATGAAGACGTGAACGGCTACTTACCATCTAATGCATCAACGGAACAAGAATTAGCTCTCACAGAGCCGATGCTTGCCTGTGGGCTAATTCAAGTGAACTATTTTTCAAACGCAAATGATAGATTGCTTGATTTAGCTTTCATCAGCGAGCCCGATGCTGTTAACCTTCTTGAGCCACCAGCACCACTTCTGGAGATAGACCAGCATCACAGGCCGTTCATCATCAAACTAGACGCTCAATGCAATTCGGTCACGCCTGATTACGAATCGTCTCCACAACCGAATTTCAGGCTTTGTGACTACGGATCATTAAACAACGACTTGTCTATTATCGACTGGCAACAAATTTTAACCGGAGACTCTGTGGATGTATTGGCTGATCGTTTTTATGCCAAATTATACGAAACCGTTTATGCACGGGTTCCTCTCCAACGACGCGTGGCGAGGCGCACTTCGTGGCAACCCTGGTGGAATTCTCAGCTACGCAACTTACGGAATGTACTGCGTAAATCGCGCAAACGTTATCTGAATACCCGAACAATCGACAGTAAAAATAGTCTCAGATTAATTGAACTGCAGTATAACGAGCTCCTAAAGGTTAGCCACGAGGATTACGTCAAACGAACGCAAGCAAACCTGAAGCAAAACCCGTTGGAATTCTGGAAATTCGTAAAATCGCAGCGGTCTAGTAACCGTATTCCGGACACAGTGAAATTCAATGGAATCGCTGCTAGTACTTCTCTTGAAGCTGCTAATCTGTTCGCGAAGTTCTTTAAGTCGGTCTACAACACGAATTCGCCACCATTGCTTCCAACGAGTTTCAGTCGCATACAGGAATATGACTTCAACATTACAACGCTGCAGTTCATACTAGACGAAGTCACGAAAGTCTTGGATAACATTGATGCATCGAAAGATCCTGGAGCAGATGGCATTCCTCCGTCCCTTTTGAAGTATTGTGCGAGATCGCTTGCTGCACCGATTTCCTGTCTGTATAACCGTTCGATGAGCGAAAGATCCTTCCCTAGCGTGTGGAAGATAGCCACGATTGTTCCAATTCACAAAGCAGGAAATCGAAATCAAGTTGAGAACTACCGTGGAGTATCGCTCCTCTGCAGCTTGAGCAAAGTTTTTGAAACTTTAGTCCACAATGCCCTTTACAACTTGGTTCAGCCTGTAATATCTGAGTTTCAACACGGGTTCGTCCAGCACCGATCTACTACCACAAATCTGATGTGCTACACCAATACGTTGTTCCGTGAGATCGAATCCCGTAGGCAGATCAATTCCATCTACGTTGATTTTTCGAAAGCATTCGACACCGTGCCACACCAATATGCGATCGGAAAATTAAAAGCCATGGGATTTCCAACTTGGCTGGTTAAGTGGATTTTATCTTTCTTAATAGACCGTCAGTTCTCCGTATCGATTAACTTCACGCGTTCTTCCACTTTCAAAATCACATCTGGAGTACCACAAGGAAGCGTGCTTGGACCGCTGTTGTTTGTTCTTTTCGTCAATGACTTGTGTCCCCGTTTGTCATCTTTTAAACAAATGTTTGCTGACGACCTGAAGATTTTCCGCGTTATTATGACTGCACTCGACTGCCTCGCTCTACAAAAAGACATCGACGAACTGCTACTGTGGTGCAATGAAAACGGTATGAGCGTCAATATTAACAAATGCAAGGTGATTTCATTTTCCCGAAGAAACACCATCATCGAACATCAATACGCTATCGGATCTTCTCCACTAGAGCGCGTTACCTCGATTTGTGATCTTGGTGTCACGTTTGACTCCAAGATTAGATTTTATGAACACGTCGCACTCATCACAGCCAAAGCCTCTACTATTCTTGGTTTCATTCGACGCTTCACTTGGCAATTTACCGACATCTACGCACAGAAAGCATTATTCTGCAGCCTGATTCGTAGTGGCTTAGAATACGCGGCCCCTGTTTGGGCACCTCATCACGTATCCATGGTCGTCAGAATTGAAAGAATACAGAAGCGCTTTATTCGATTCGCTTTACGAAACCTACCATGGAATGACTCGTCAAATCTGCCTGATTACCCTGCCCGCTACATGTTAATCAAAATGGAAACATTAAATGCCAGGCGCAGAGAAATTCAGCAACTAATGGTCTTTGACATTCTACGTGGCAACATTGACTGTCCTCAACTCTTGCAGGACATTCCTCTATACGTGCCCCCACGACAACTGAGGAACTCACACATTGTCGCTGTCCCCGCACACCGGACCGGTTACGGTTACTTAACCCGTTCGACACAGCTCTCCGTGCTTTTAACGATATTAATGACTGTTTTGACTATGAAATCAGTCGATGCGTGTTTAAAAATAGAATTAAGACGTGTACGTTTAAATCGAAGACGAATAAATAAATAAATAAATAAATAAGAAATTTTGACGTTTTATTTGAACCCCTATGTGGTTTAACATAGGATCTATAGTGAAAAACGTACTTTTTCGTTTATTTTACGTCATCCTCTAAAGCTTCGAGATAATCATTTGGAAAAAATACTGAATATGCATCTTACTACGGTGTATCAAGAAAAATTGCCGAAAAAAAATTTCATCAAAAATTTAAGTATTGAAAAAAATATTGAAATTTTGAATTTTTTTTGTGATTTTTGTGATTTGAAAAAAAAAAAAGATACTTTGAGACCCACTTCTGCTCTAATTTTTATTTAAATGCGTTCGTATGTGTCTTCTTTTTTCTACATGTGGCGTAATTTTTCCTGCATTGCGAGACACAAAAATAATTTTCTTCATCGTCTGCATTGTTATTTTTATTTTCTTTAAATCGATCATTTTATTGTATTCCGTGGTTTTCAATTGTAAGAGTAAAATATAAAAAATAAAAATAATTCGGATTCGGATTTTTTTAAGTGTTCTTCTCATTAAACCGAATGATCTTTCCACAAGGACGTTATTTTTTCTCACAGAGCACTATCGTACTACTGACCTTAATGAATTTGGTAAACCATTCAATCCAATCCAATGTATAGATAATCTCATATATTTTAAGAAACGAGAAAAAAATCTTTGTACAGCACAATGCTCTAAAAATACCGACAAAATTTAGACGTATGAAAAACAAAATTTAAAAAAATATTAGAGCAGTAATGGGTCTCTAAATTCAAAATAAATTAAAAATACCCAAAGGCCACAAAAATATTTTTTTTCGCGCAATCCTCTTAAGAATTCAAGAAAAAATTACGCTACATGTGGAAAAAAACAACACATACGAACGCATTTAAATAAAAATTTGAGTTAAATCGGGTCTCAAAATAATATTTTTTTTCAAAATTTCGGAATGCCTGGAAATATATATATTTTTTTTTGTACCGCGAAAAACACTCCAAAAATTCTGAAAAAAATCACATGTACCTAAAATAGACGTAAGAAAAAATTTGAATACAAACTAGAGAAGTACTAAATCTCAAAATAAAGAAAAACTAAAATTTAATTTAAAGTTAGAATAAAATTCATTTGAAGTTTTTAGTGTTTGATTTTCCGATGAAACAATTTTTTTCTTATTAAATCGTTTATTTTACAGGCTCAGTTACATAAGTTTAAAGGGGTCAAACTCCTGACTGTATTGTTACAAGTATATATAAACATTTTTCCTTAATTCTAATGTTAATGGTGTAGAAAACCGATTATTCGCGGTCTACTCGAGTTTAGAAGGGTGACATATTTTCTTCAGGAAAAGGAAGGGATAAAAGGATATGTTGACAATGTTCACTCTCACATTCATTACACTCAATTCTTAAGCCTATCTTATATCTAATATGTATTTACATTTCACCTTATTATATTGTGAATAAGAAGGGATTTGAAGGAAAACGCGAAGGAAAAGGAAAAGCTTTTCCTCTAGCCCGAAGAGAGTTTTCTAAATTCGATACTCCTCGCACGACCAAACAACGTGTTCGATGTCGTGGTAACCTTGGCCACAGGCACAGATATTGCTGTCGGCAAGATCAAAACGAAAGAGTAGCGCGTTTAACGAACAGTGATTGGACATGAGTCGGGAGAAGGTGCGAATAAAGTCCCGACTCAAGTCCAGACTTTTGAACCATGGTTTGAGGCTAACCTTAGGGATAATTGAGTGGAGCCACCGGCCCAATTCATCTTCGTTCCATTTGCGTTGCCAGTTAACGATGGAATAAAATTCATTGAAGGCGATTTGACGCTGATAAATTTCGCCTTCAATTACACCTACCTTTGCTAATGAGTCAGCCCTCTCATTACCCGGAATTAAGCAATGTGAAGGGACCCAGACAAAGGTAATGACATAACAGCGTCTGGTTAAAGCACTCAAAATTTCTCGTATTCTCTCAAGGAAGTACGGCGAGTGCTTTTCCGGCCTCACTGAACGGATAGCTTCGACAGAGCTAGGACTATCCGTTACAATGTAATAGTGTTCAACAGGTCGTGAGGCGACGCTGTCCAGCGCCCAGTATATCGCTGCCAATTCAGCAATATACACTGAGCAAGGATTCTGAAGACTGTGGGAGGTGCTAAAAAATTCGTTGAACACTCCAAATCCTGTGGACTCATTCATAGAAAACCCATCAGTAAAGTACATATTATCACAATTGATACGCCCATACTTTGCATTGAAGATCGTACCCGATCGATGATAATCTGGAATTCCATGGATATTCTCCTTCATGAACAGATCAAAATGTACAGAGGAATTGATGTAGTCAGGAAAACAAACACGGTTGGAAATATACGAAGAAGGATCAACCTGCATGGAGATGAATTCATGATATGAAGTCATGAATCCAGAATGAAAATTTAGCCCGATCAGTTGCTCAAAATTTCCGATCACCAATGGGTTCATAACCTTACACCGGATGAAGAACCGAAGAGATAATAAATTGAAGCGATCTTTTAGTGGGAGTACGCCTGCCAAAACCTCGAGACTCATGGTATGCGTTGAGGGCATACATCCCAACGCGATACGGAGACAAAGATACTGAATTCGCTCGAGTTTAATGAGGTGTGTTTTGGCAGCTGATTGAAATCAGAAACTGCCATACTCCATCACTGAGAGAATAGTTGTTCGATACAACATTATAAGATCTTCGGGATGGGCTCCCCACCAGGTGCCGGTAATTGTACGGAGAAAGTTTATTCTTTGTTGGCATTTTTTACTCAGATACCTAATATGGGCCCCCCAAGTACATTTGGAGTCGAACCAGACCCCAAGATACTTGAATGACATAGCATGAGTGATCGGTTTACCCAAAAGTTGAAGCTTTGGTTTTGCTGGTCTATGCTTCCTATAAAAAACCACCATCTCTGTTTTCTCCGTGCAGAATTCGATCCCTAGACCAATGGCCCAGGCTGAAAAATTGTTCAAAGTATCTTGTAAGGGTTCTTGCAGGTCGGATTCGTTTGATCCTACGACAGACACCACTCCATCATCTGCAAGTTGTCTTAGGTTGCAATTTTGTGTAAGGCAATTGTCAATATCGCTTACATAGAAGTTATACAAAAGGGGGCTTAAACATGAGCCCTGGGGGACTCCCATGTAGGAGATCCGACATACTTTCGAATCCCCATGAGAAAAATTCAAATGTTTCTCACAAAGCAAGTTATATAACATACAGGGTGGGCCATTTAAAGTGGAAGGATTTGTTTTTGCAATAGCAAAGTAAAGAAGTGGAATTTTAAATTTTTTTTTGAAATTCATTTATTTTGGTCCAAGGAGATTTGTTCTAACTACTTTTTGATTATGATATCTCGTAAATGACCGCCTCTGGCCTTGACCGCAAAATGTGCCCTTTTTTCGGCATTTTCCATCACTTTGCCCAATGTTTCGGCCGATATGGCAGCAATTTCTTGTCGGATATTGTCTTTCAGCGCAGCCAGGGTCCTTGGTTTACCAGTGTATACCTTGGATTTTAAATATCCCCATAAAAAAAGTCAGGAGGCGTCAAATCAGGTGATCTCGGTGGCCAGTCATAATCGCCGTTTTTCGATATTAATCTACCGGGGAACATTTCGCGAAATCAAGTCGACGTGGTAAGTCAGATGGGTTAAGTTGTTGAGCCATTTGAATTTTATACGGAAACATTTTCAAATCAACACGAATTATGCGTCGGAGAGTGGTTCGAGCGATGCCTAACTCTTGCGAACGATGGCGACCTGATGTCGATGGAGTCTCTGCAACACTGGCTCGAACGGCATCAATATTCTCGTCGAAACGTCTTGGTCGTTGATTGGACAGATGACTGGCATTACCAACACTACCAGACGATATAAATTTGGCATATAATCGACGTATAGTGTTGTCTCCAGGCGATGTTTTAACTTAATTTTTATTTTTCCACGCACGTTTAGTTAACACAATTGAGAAGTTATTTTGAATGTACAGCTGAACAATTTCAGCGCGTTGTTTAGGTGTGTATTGTTCCATGGTTAAAATTGTACTGAAATGACGCTTCCAACGCGGTATGACATTTGTTAATCTGACATCTCTGTCAAAAGTTATGGGGTTGCCAGATGCTTCCACTTTAAATGGCCCACCCTGTATTATTCAATAAAGGCGACAGACCCCGAGGGTGTAAACCTCTATTGAAACAGAATCAAAGGCTCTCTTTATGGTCAAGAATACTGAAGCCATTTGTTTTTTTTCGGTGTAAGCCATTTGAATTTCTGAAGAAAGCAACGCAAGACAATCATTCGTCCCCTTGCCCCTGCGGAACCCAAATTGTGTATCTGAGAGTAGGCCATTCGTTTCAACCCATCGATCAAGGCGAAACAAGATCATTTTCTCCAACAATTTCCGTATACAAGACAGCATTGCTATTGGGCGGTACGCATTGAAGTCGGACGCGGGCCTTCCGGGTTTTTGAATAGCTATAACTCTTACTTGTCTCCAATTATCTGGAACAATATTATGCTCCATGAACCGATTGAATAAATTCAACAAGCGATGTTTCGCCACATCAGGATGAAACAATTGTTTGAAAATATTGATCGATACTCCTAAGTAAGATGTACTTTCAGTTTTTTTTTTCTTCATATTTTTGTCTCAAAGCTATTGAGAATGACGTGAAAAAACCGAAAAGGTGCATTCTTCACCATAGATCGTATTGTGTATCATATAAGGACTCAAATATATGGTTCAACTGCTAAAATGTTTTATTTAGTACCCTATACAATATTTTCCATACAGCTGGCGATTTGCTTTGGGGGCACTCAGCCAGACTTTTTGGAAATATAAAAAAAAGTAACACTGAAAAAAATTTGAAAAAAATCACATATATCTGGAAAATCTGTAGAAACACATTTAAATATGAATTAGAGTAGTATTGAATCTCTAAATCCCCAAAAAAAAATCAAAACTTTAGTATTTTTTAGTACTTAAATTTTTGATGAAATTTTTTTTTGATGATTTTTCTTCATACACCGTAGTAAGATGCACATTCAGTATTTTTTTTTAAATTTTTATCTTGAAGCTTTTGAGGATGACGTGAAATAAACGAAAAAGTACGTTTTTCACTATAGATCCTATGTTAAACCACATAGGGGTTCAAATAAACCGTCAGAATTTCTTATTCAATATCCTATACAATATTTGTCATACAGCTAGTGATTTGGTTTGGGGGCACTTTTTACTCCCTTACCCGACCAGGCCCTTTGCAAAATGATAACTCAAAAACTAAAAAATAGCCCCTCTGATATCGAGATATGTTATGTAAAAATCCTCAGCTTCCCATAACAAATTAAAAAAAATTGCACCCTTTTATCTTTAACCGAGGAAACTATGAAAAACACACTCGATCAATAATTACAAAAACTAAAATGCAATTTTTTCCCAAAAGTATTTTTTTTTAAAGAATAAGCTTTAATTTGATATGTCGATCATCTGAATCGGTCCAGTAGTTCAAAAGTTATGATTTTTGGTAGTGGATAAAATGGTGAAAAATTGTTTTTTTAACCATTCAATCATAACTCAAAAACGAAGAAATAGCATCTTCGATCGAGATATGTTATGTTAAAAAAATCCTCAGCTTTCAAGAAAAAATATAGAAAAATATAGCGCCCTCTAGTCCAAAGCCATGAAAACAATAAAAAACGGTTACAAGCAATAGTTACGAATATAAAATCCATCTTTTTTGTAAGTTCATTATTTTGTAATACAATGCTTGCTCATCGGTATGTCGATCATCTCAATCAATGGTTCAAAAGTTATGAATTTAAAAAAAAAGTCATTTTTAGGGAAAAAGTGGAAAAAGTGGATTCTTCGGACCACCCTAGAATGGAAAAGGTTACCCTTACGAAAAAAATAAAAAAAATACGGGTATAATATTTTGCAATAAAGAACAAAACTACCACTTTTCATAGAAATCTGGGAATCGCTATATCGCATGGCATGGAATGGCTGAACGATAAACCATGATAAATGTCTGTTAACAACACAGAGCTCGATTATGTATTATTTTTTTTCACCACGAGCGACTCAAATACAACAATTATCAGCGTTCGCTTCCTCAAACTGGGACTCATTGAGCAGACCTATGTGGTTATCTAAACCGGCCGTATACTTGAGTATTCATTACCTCTGTGTCATTAAATTCGAGTAATCATGATATCACAGATTTGTTTTCGATCTGTAAACGATGCTAATGACCAGGTGCGGGTCATTTCAGATCATTCCGAGGGCGGTCCACTGAGCAAAAAAAAATGTTTCCCAAATAGGGGTAACAATCTTTCATTGGTTACGCTATAATCTAATAATCTTTTGCGTCCTCTTGTGATCTCCGAAAGATCGTAAAGCTGTCGAGCCAAAAAAAATGATTTGTTTTATACGTGCATGAATAGATGTGAATCCTCGTGACACAGAGGGGAATGCCCAACGTTTTCTTGAATGCTTCATTTGTATAGCATATGATTTGCATGCACACATAATAAAAAAAACGATTGAAAAAAACACTATCGCCCCGCGTGAGGAGACGCGCGAACATCAATCAGCCAGTACGAATGCGGATGCATTTCCGACAATTGCATTATTCATTTGTTTTGAACCTTAAGATAAGCAGAGAGTAAACTGCAGATTTGAGCTTGACGTTGCAAATCGTGTTATCAGCTGCATTATTTTCAAAACAAACCCTCGTGCATGGTTTGTTCCCGAAATTCGGTTGGGGTAGGTCCTCCTACGTTTCGTTAAAACGTTTTTTGAAAAAAAAAACTATAACTGTTATACATCTTGTTTTTCTTTGCCAACTCTACGCATACCGATTCGAGGAATCTGTTGATAGTGAGCATCCCCATAAGTTACTATCACTGCTGCTACTATAGGACAAATAATGCCGTCGATCGAGAAATGCTTTCTTTTGTGCACGCGCCTTTCACACATTGATAATAGCAGGCTTCTTCTTCTTCGTGTCGGGTTCTTCACTCGCCTAATAAAAGGCGCAAATTTCAGACAATCGTTCGCTAGGAATCACAATCAAACCGATACGTTTCGCTGGTACTCTGGCCGGGATCGATCGCTCAGTTTCGATTCAGCACTCGTGCCGCTAGCTGGTGTCAACGGTCATCCGATGGGCAGCATCCGTGTGATAATGTTCCCGAAGCTACTTCTGATCTGTTCGATCCTGTCGGTGTCCCTTGTGTGTAGGGCCAACGAGCAGTGTGTTAATTCCGAAAATCCACATAGAATAACGCAATGGGAACCAAGGTCCCCAGAGCAAACCTTGTATGCATACGTGCGCTGTTTGAACGACTCGACCGCAAGCATCGCCAAGAAGATTTCGTGGGTCCGATGGGAGCCGGACGCATCGGAACAAAGCCAGTGCTACATAAAGTGCGTCTGTGAAGAACTCCGGCTGTACGATAAGAAGCTATACAAATTTTACCCGGAGAGATTCGTACGCCAGGCAGAATATTTCTACGGTAAGGATGCGGAGCAAGTTGCCCCTCTGCGTGCGGATGCGGAACCAATGCTTTCCGGAATTCTGAAGGAGAACACTTGCGAAGAAGTACACAGCAAGTACATCGCTTTCTACAACCGGCACGTCAACACGATCCTGCGAATGTTCCACGGCGATGATCGTGACATTAAGAAGACCTACAAGCGCCTAGGCGATAAGGTCAAACAAATCGGGCAGCCCTTCATTGATTTTTGCGAGAAGCTACATGATGCCACGTGGAGTGATAACATCAGCTGTCCGCCGGTCAATCTGCTGGATTGTGTCCTGCGAGGCTTCCGTTGGATCAACGAGGAAAACGAAATAGACGTAAGTGACCCGGAAGCAGAGTGCCTCGCGCAATGTGGTGATGAATTCAATGTGTTTCTTTGTTGTTTTCTATTTGCAGACCACCGAGATCGGTCGCGACTACGACGCGTCCGGCTACCCAGACAACACAGATCTGTGCCAAAAAGCTCCACCGAGTGCTCGCGAACTGTACGCTTGCTTGCGAGCGAAGAACGCCAAAAAGCTGAACAAAGTGATAAGGGAACGTAACCTGCGATCGGCTTTCTACTTCAACATTACATCACAAGAGGAACCATGGAAATCGGCCATGGAGTTCTCGAGCCAGCTCACCTGAGGTCGATAGTTAGGTTACAAACGGGTTTGTCAGTGGTACGATCTAGGATAGTAGCGTAAAAAGTTATATTAACTTCAACTCAGTATATTGTTGTTTCTCTCAGATGAGGATTTTTTTTTGTTTTCAATGTCAGACCTAATTTTTACTAAATGAATCGATGCTTTTGACACTGTTAAATAAAAATACTTTTTAAAGACATCTATTTTGTTTTCAATCATACGATTCGCAAAGAATCAAAGCCGACATCGTGTGTCTCACCAGCTGCGGCTTTTCGCTCTGTTATTTTGTTATTGCGTTTTGTGTCTGCAAACGGATGGCAAATTCGGCAAATTCGAGTTAACCATATTCTCAGCAATATGTATTATTACTTGAACATTGAATGAACCCACAGACCTGAATTCTTTTTGAATCGAATTCCACAGGTTCCGGATGCATGGCTGAAACAAGTTCCGAGCAGTGTGTAACCTTTCGGCAGAGAAGAGAAGTGGAACTTGAGAGAAAAAAGTGGCAACGAATTGTGGTAAGAAAATGTGAACAGTGAAAAAAATTATAGTTGATTTACGCTCTAAAAATTAAAACAGAATGTTGAGATGTCTCTAAAACGGTGGAAGATCAGTGGTGGAATGTTTGTATATAATGTTATCATGATAAACACGGCGATATAGTGGTTCTCAGATTTTCGTCAAAAGTGGTAATTTTGTTCTTTATAGCAAAATATTATATCTGTGTTTTTTTTTATTTTAGCTCATTTCCATTTTAGGGTGGTCCAAAAAATTAACTTTATCCACATTTTCCCAAAAATGACTTTTTTCACAAATTTCTAACTTTTGAACCACTGATCCGATTCAGATCATCGACACATCAAATTAAAGCTAATAAGTTATTCTTTTATTAAAATATATATTGAGCTTGCAAAAAGATGGATTTTATTTTCGTAATTATTGACTGTAATATTTTTTTTTATTGTTTTCATGGCTTTCACTAGAGGGCGCTATATTATTTTTCATATTTTTTCTTTAAAGCTGAGGACTTTTCATCTTACGTATCCGATATCAGAAAGGTTTTTTTTTGCAAAATATTATAACATTTGAACTACTGAACCGATTTAAATGATTGTAACCGCCATTACTCGGGTTTTACGAATTTGGAAATAAGTACTCTAGATTAGCGTTGCGAAAATACTTAGCTTTATTGCTCCGCCGAATATAAGTACTACGATATTCGGTGTGATGCGCATGCGAATTTATTCACCACTAAGAGGTCGACTACTGTGCAGTTTGGCTTTTTATAGTAATGTGGGAAAACTATTACACAGGCAATTATTGAAACATCCGGCGATACATTATCGATAACAATGATTTCGAGCAGTAGTCGTAATCGTCCCAGCGTTAACAATGATCAACATATTAAATTGAAGCCAATATACTAACCTTCTTTGTTTTTTCAAAGATATCGGGAAGATTGCAGTCTAGTTGCGTAGGTTTAGTCTAGTAACATAGGAATATTGAACGAAAACTTAAAATATGTTAAATGTGCAAAATAATAACTGTTTGGGAGCTGATTCGATGCCTTGCGCAGGACCCTATCCTGCGTTTCTTCGACCTAGGACTGTCGGTGTTTTCCTTCCTGGTTTTATAATTTTGGAGTGAGTAGTCACCAAATAAACACAGAACCAACTTGATAATGCACTACAGTCAGTTTATTTTACTTTAACAATCCATATACAGGTCGGACTCGAATATCCGGAGTATTGATTTTTATTTTTCACTCCGGATAATCGAATTCTCCGGATAATCGAGTCAAAAAAACATTTTTTTAATTGTTTTTTTTTTGCACGTATTTTTTGTTTTATGAATATAAAAGAGGAATTTGATTTTTGATTCATCCCCTTAAAGTCAGAAAACACCTTTCTCACATGGGAAAAATAAATTTATCCAGGTTCTCTCAGGAGGTGATAGGCGATATTTGATGAAAAAAATCTTTCTACGCATATGTTCGAATTTCAACAATGACAGAGTTAAAGAACTTTTTTTTTGTTTCGGACTCTGTTGCCTCAAACTGGCTCTACATTAAAAAGTACGCTACGGAAGACAACTCTTTTGCCTTCATTTGAAAGATGAGAAAATTTAGTATAGGATATAGTAGTGGAACATCTAAATTAGTGTATTTTAAAAACATTTTGAAAGTGAAAAACTTTAAAGTTAATAATTTTTAATGTGTTATTATTACTTTTATCCTAAAAATTGTACTAATTCGATTGTTCCTTTCAATTAAATTGAAGCTCTCAAACCGCTCTACAATTTGTTCTTTGACACCCAAATTCTATCTTTCTTAATTTGGCTGCAATATCGATATAAAGAATTTCTGGTAAAAAATCAAGCAAAATCTCCAAAAACCACTATTTTTACCCCACTGTACATGTAATAGCCACTCAAATTTCACCTTAACGTTGAAAGGTTACATTTCTTCTTGAAATAAGTCATATTTGAAATATAAAAAAAATATTTTTTTCCAAACTGTATATAATTGAGTCCAAAATTGTATATAATCGAATCAATAATCGAGTTTGTATATAATCGAGTCTGACCTGTATCAAATGAAAGGGATTGACTAGTAGAACAAAGTTATTTATTAAAAATGCAAATCCAAAATGGCCGCCACCACAAAGTGGCGCCAAATATACTTTTTTTTTTCAAAACCACATCAATATGGGTATCAAATGAGAGTGCTCGACTAGTAGAACATAGCAGATCATGAAAAATTCTAATCCAAGATGGCCACAGTCCGCAAATAAATGATTACTTTTTAATGGTTTCATTCTGCTTGCCCTGTTTCTATGTATGTTTGAGTGTTTGTAGGATTGTCCCACATTAATTGAAATTTGACCCCGTCCCTGATCACTGATTGTTCTGAAATTTGGAACATACCTTTAATTATACTGCCATTATAAAACTGCTTGAAAATTCAATTTGGTCGCCCCTAAAAAAATGGCTGAATGGCTTGACTTGGAGAATAGACTACATTATGAACAACATAAATTCGAAAAGGTAACCGCCACTAAATAGTCGACTATGTATTTTTTGCATTCCCCTCAATACAGGGAAACTTCGATATAGCGTACCCTCGTTATAACGTACACATTTTCAAAGTCCAAAGGAATAATTTTTAGAATAGTATTTTTCTGAAAGAACAATGAATTATCTGTATTTTGATACTAAAGCTTGGCTTGTACTTTTAACCAATCCCGAAGTACAACTGTTTTGTGATTTCGGATTCTAAATGAATCAAATTTTAATCAACAGTACGAAGAGAAACATCATGAGGAAGGTTGGCTTCGTCTTCTAGTTGAATTTATCCATTAACCTTACTCAAACAGCAACACAATAAAGTAATATAAGCTACGTTTCTGAGTTCTTTATTATGTTTCGATATAACGTACAATTCGATACAACGTACAATTTTGAAAGTAAAATGTACGTTATATCGAAGTTACTCTGTATTGTTACCGAATAAAATGAATTGACTAATAGAATACAGTAAATTATCAAAATATTCCGAGGAAAGTTAGGTAAGAAATAAAAATTAAAAAAAAAGTTGATTGGTTTTATTGTAGAGATACCATTGTAGTATGCTAATGGTACAGATAATTTACTAAAAACTAGAAAATAAAATAAATAAAACAGCTTTTGAGGTTATACGGATTAATGTACTAAAAGCTAGAAAATAATTAGATTAGTAGTAGCAGTTAGTAGTTATCACATCCGTTCCTTCATTCATGTTTGTGTATTTGATAATGTAGTGTATTCTCCAAGTCAAGCCATTCATTTTTAGCGGCGGCCAAATTGAATTTTTCAAGATCATGGAATACGCAGTCTTATAATGGCAATAGAATTAAAGGTATGTTACAAATTTCAGATCAATCAGTGATCAAGAACGGGCTCAAATTCCAATTAATGTGGGGCAATCCTACGAACACTCAAACATACATACAAACAGGGTAAGCTGAATGAAACCAATTAAAAGTAATCAGTATTAGGGAACTGCGGCCATCTTGGATTTGTATTTTTCATGATCTACTGTGTTCTACTAGTCAAGCCCTTTCATTTGATATCCATATTGGCTATTCAATATGGAATTATTATACAAATTATTCAAAATTTCCGAAAATCAAAAATAAAATACTCCGGATAATCGAGTCTAAAATTCCGGATAATCGAATCCCGGATAATCGAGTCTCCGAGTCTTCCAATTCTACTTCTATAAACCTTCTATATTTCATCATCCTTTGTGTTTCTTATGATTTCTTGTTTGTCTTCTTTTCTCCTATCTCTTTCTCACTCTTTTTTTTTGTATAATGGTTTTTTTTTTGTGTTGGGAAATTTCAGGTTATCAAAGCCTACGAAGGTCACCCATGCAGCAGATTGATTTTCGTGAAGAAAAAACAATTTGCATTTAAGGAAATCGGGGTTTTCGATTTTTTTTTTCATGCCAAATGTCTTAAAATTGCATGAAGCGTCGTGATCTAGTGTCATCTCGAAAATATTTTTTTTCGGAATACGAAGCGAAAAGTATGGTTTTGGGTACCAATAAAAATAGTTATCTCATTTTTTTATTCGGAACTTGCTGCGAAATGTTGATTTGCACGATAATATACCCTTTGCAAAATATTAGCTCGTTCGAACTTCATTTATTAGTGTCACAGACGTAAAAAATTGTCATTTGCAAAACAGTGACTAACAAAACCAATGATAAAATGTTTGCGTTAGCAAATTCCGTAAAAGACAAGCATGGTTCATTTTTCAGTTTTTGTAGTTGTTTCAACTTTTTTTCTTTTGTAATAATGTTGAGTGCTAGAGAATGTATGAACTTACAATAAATGGGTGGAAAAATGATATTTTATGCAAAAATCTTCATGAAAATTAATATCGAAGTAGTGGTCGGAATATGAATCAAATTTCTACGCTTGATTCAAATTCCGAACACTTCATTTTCAAATGTAAATTTCCTGAACTTTAATGTTATAAATAATTGAATAATCAAAACCCCGAGATTATTTGGGTTATTGTCATTATTTTGACATCATTTACAGGTATCGATACAGCCTATAATTTATAATATTAGACAGTTGCAAAAAAGTGACAGCAAAAACCAATGATAAAATTTTTGCGTTAGCAAATTCTGTAAAAATGAACATCGTTAATTTTTCAGTTTTGTTAGTTTTTTCAACTATTTTGTTTATTGTTTTCATGCTAGAAATGGTAAGAATCTACATTAAATGGATGCAATAAAATGATATTTTATGCATAAATCTTCATTTAGCTTAGTGTTCGGAATATGAATCAAGTTTCTACGCATGATTCAAATTGCGAACACTTCATTTTTAAATGTGAATTTACTGAACTTTAATGCCATAAATAATTTGATATTCAAAACCTTGACGTTTTTTGGGTTATAGACTTTATTTTAACATTATTTACAGGTATCGATACCGATATAACGCCCTTGGTCCCGAAACCATGTAAACTATAAGAAACAAATACAATCAATAATAACAAAAGCAAAACCCATTTTTTTTGCGAGCATAACATTTTTACAAAAAAGACTAATTGACTTTAATTTGATATATCGATCATATGAATCGGTTCAGTAGTTTAAAAGTTGTGATTTTTTTTAAATTGCATTTTTGCTGTTCGGAATTTGAGACAAAAGTGAATTAACATATTTCCAGTTTTTCACCATGAATATGTATTTGTGAATCAATTTTATTGTAGTCAAATGAAAAAGAAGGTTCTATTGTATCCAAAAATCAAATGAATTTCGCGAAAGAGTACCATTTTGAGTACTGAGATACTGTTTAATAGCCAGCAAAGCTTAAGTGTTCGAAATATGAGACAAAACGGTACTGTTATTTCGAAAATAAAAAAATGAGTGGGTTATATCTATGACATAACCGCAAGGTTCACGTGGAACTACCTTAGCTTAGCAATCATTCGTTTGTATTGATTAAATTCTTGATTGAATGAAACAGTTTCCAAATTCAATTGAGTTCAATATATTTGCTCTGTGAGTGAAAAAAATGAACAAATGCCATGTAAAGTCAATTCATTTATTGTGATTGATTATTCTTCGTTACAAGTAAATTTAATGACGGACCTTTTACGTTTGGTATGATGACTAGAACAAAATATATGTACGGAAGAATTATCAAACGTTTGATGAACCAGCCTAAGGCTGAAAATCTTTCCAATAATGACAAAAAAAAATTATCAAACGATTATTTTATTTTACATTTCCCTCTGAAGTTTACATCCCAAAAGTGTACATACTTCTCGAATCTCGAATTTGCTTCAAACTGGGAAGTTCATTCGCTTCTAGTGGCTGCACGATTTTCCCAGGTTCCTAAGTTTAGAAGATCATGTTAGGACAGACATATTCCACTCTGCACAAAGGCAAGCGAGGACAAAAGTACTCGCAGTTTGCATTTATTTGCAGATCCGATTTCCCCAGAAACCTCGGTTTTGAAGTCTGTGTTAGGGAAACACATTTCAATCGGAACAAAAATACCCCCGACTTGCATGAATTTGAAATACCGATTTCTCCAGGCACCTTGGTTTAGATATCTCTATTAGGGAACACATTTCGGTGGGAACAAAAGCTCCCTCTACTTTCGTGTGTTCTTTTTCTTCTTTTTGGCTTTAAGAGGGTTTAAACTTTTCAGTTCACTCGCCTCTAGGCTCTTTCGTGTGTTTGCAATGCCGATTTCGCTGCTTGGTTTTAAAGTCTGTGTTAGGGAACATTTTTCGATGAGAACAAAAGTCCCCCTACTTTCATGTATTTGCAATGCCGATTTCCACAAGGCTGCTTGGTTTTGATGGCTGTGTTAGGGAAACCGTAAATCGGGCCAATCAAAACGATGCAGTTAGGGCGTTTAGATAACGCCTAATATTTTACAGTTATTCAATTGTTTATCTAATGAAAAACAACATTTTGTTAGTTGCGATAGATGCGTAGAAATATTCCCTATCAAGTGATGCAAACATCTCTCCTATCCAGTACGAAATGTTCGAGCTATAAGCATTCGAAATCTTTCATTTTTTCCTGCATGTTCTGTGTTTAGGTTTTCATTTTACCCTCCATATATTCCGGTTAGACGTAGTCCCACGTCAAAATTGGAAAAAAATAATTTTTTTGGCACTTGATCGTTTTTCCGCAATTGATATAGACTCGGCTACAGTCGATTATATACATGTTGCACCAGCACCATTATTTCACATCTCATAACTGCATCTATATATCTTTGGCACCGCATGGAAACAACAACATTGACATACTTGCAAGTATCAAATATCATGCAACATGTTATTTAGTATTGTCTCAAAGGAATCGCATCTCTAGGCATCGTTCGTACAACGTAAACCAAGCGCCAAACAAGCGTTCGCCATAGCATGCATACAGAGCCATACATTGGTGGCTTGAAACTACTAGGAATGTAGAACACTTCTCATCATTTTGCGCTATTCTCATAAGAAACGCTTCTGTTAATATTACTGGCCTCGAAAAAAGTTGCATTACTTTCTCATGCTCGAGAGAAGCGCAGCTGTCACCCTTAGTGGAGGAAGTTTTGCTACTGGCAAGCGAAACCTAATCACATACAAAATTCCAGAACGACATTTACTCTCTTGGTGACTAAACAAGCGAAATAATCTCTTTTTGTTAATAACAACGTAGAAAACAGTAGCAATGCTTCATTATGATCAATATTAGCGCAAATACTAGTTGAAGGCAGTTTTGCGACTGGCACGCGAACCCAAATAACTTATAGCATTCCAGTAAGACATTCAAGATACTTGGAATTCCTCAAATATTTTTTGGCGCATAACCTTAACACCTGCTTCGCCATAACGTCAGTTTAATGCATTAATGCATTCTCAAAGGCACCAACGAAGCCCTTATGATAACGGAAAACAAACAATGTAAACTTCTTGGAAAAAGACTGAATTATGCCACACAGCTTGTACTCTGCTGTAACACCCATCGATGCGAATTCGCTTAAGAGTGTGTCAAGAGCGACCGCCTTCACCACCAGCGGGAGAAGCTTGCTTTTGGTTGCTGCCTGGGTAACGGCGTTTACATTTTCGACCGACGCGCCGAAATCGCCCACTTCGCTGTTGTTCGATGCGGTGTCCCACTCGCGAAGGCTCGGTTCAGTGCGAGCGCTTTCCACTGCACCAACACCTCGTGCATCATTAGATGACGCTTGTCTCGAAATTTTATTGTCCCTGGCAATGCGTTCGTTTTTTGCAGGGCTCGAGCCTGCCTTCCTCTTCTTCTTGCTCATCACACACTACGCGAAGCGTCCAATTTATGACGCGAAAAGAAAAACACACGATACGAATAACGCGAAAAACGAACAGAAAAACCAAACGACGATATCCAAGTTGGATTACTACTGGTGGGGTCCAATCTTAGATCGAAGCGCAGCAAAGCAAAGTGAACTTGATTGCGCAACAATCCGATGCCGAATGAAAGTTGGCCTTCTTTCTTCTTAAATGCAGTTTTATTTACATTCGTTTTGATACATATACAATGTTTTTACAGACTAAGTGAGACCTTGTGGTTTTCATCTTCATTTAAATTATATACTACTAAGTAGTGAATTTGAAAATGAAATTATAAAATAAATTTGTTTGTCAAATGTTCAGACATTTAGTGTTTCAAAGTATTAATTATTAATAAAAGAGCTACCTACTTAACCTAACTTAACCTACTATTTACAAATTTGTATTTACAAATTTTGTATTATTACATGTTCAGAGGTTGAGCACCTCTCTCGATATTTCTGGATATAGCGTGTAAATTTTACCTCTAGGGTATCCAGGGAGGCCCTCTCATGCACCTCACTTGTTCTCGTCCAGGGTGGCAGATCCAAAATCATTTTTAAGATCTTACTTTGAACGCGCTGGAGCCTCAATCTGTGTGTTGCAGCGCAGCTCTTCCAAACGGGGACCGCGTATTCAATCATTGGGTAGATTACCTGTTTGTAGACAGCCAACGGATTCTTCAAGTTCAGTTAAGAATTTCTGCATATAAGAGGATACAGAGACCGGATGAGTATGTTTCACTTAATTATTATTTTATTAACATGAGACCTGAAGATCAGTTGCCTGTCCAATGTAGGTCCTAGGTAAACTACATCTTCGGACCACTGAATGATGGAGTCGCCAAGCCGAATTCTACAATCATCAGCCGGGACAAGTTTTGGCGATTTTGAATGTGGATACAAAATAGCCTGGGTCTTCGCCACATTAACAACAATTTTCCAACTCGTGAAGTAATCAGCTAAAGCATCCAGGCCTCTTTGCAGCTTACGGATGAGTGCACGTAAAACACGACCTTCGTACATGATAGCAGTATCATCCGCGAATTGAGACAAGACACCACCACCTGGAAGAGGTGAGATGTTCGATGTATATATGTTGTACAGAATAGGCCCAAGGATGCTTCCTTGAGGCACTCCTGCGGGGATATCGAAGGTTTGAGAAAAAGTGTTATGCAGAGACACTTGGAATGCTGTGTTGGAAAGGTAGCTTCGAACGATTTTTATTAGGTACATTGGAAAATTGTGTTGATGTAGCTTGTACACCAGACCATCGTGCCACACATTGTCAAATGCTTTTTCAATGTCCAAGAGCGCCATTGCTGTCGTCTTGGACACCGACTTGTTCCGCTGAATTAAGTTGGTAACTCGCGAGAGTTGATGGATGGTGGACCTTCCTTTACGGAACCCAAACTGTTCTTCCAGGAAGACACCATTCTCATTAGTGAAGAAAAGAATTCGACTTTGTATCGATTTCTCAAACAGCTTAGAAAGGGCAGAGAGTAAGCTGATGGGTCGATAACTTTTAGGAACAGAAGGGTCTTTCCCCGGCTTCAGGACTGGGATAACTTTAGCTAACTTCCGCACTGAAGGGAAGTAGCAAAGCTCCCAGCATTTGTTAAATATATTAGCTACAAAAGCAAAAGAGCCTCGACTCAAGTACTTGAGCTCGATGTTGAAAGTACTATCTAAGCCAGGGGCCTTCATGTTTTTGGATCTAGAAACAAAACCCATCAGTTCACTCGCTGTGATCTTTTCTTCCTCAGGAACTAAGCTGTCTGAAAGATCAACAATGGCAACTCCCTCAGCAACTAGACATTCATATGGACTGACGATGTTCCGTCCCAAATTATGTGACAACACAAATTGTTGTCCCAGCGCGTTCACTTTCTCTATGGGTGTTATCAAAAGACGATCCTCGCATGAATCCCCAGACGAGACCAGTGGAGGAATGGGCTTGGGCTTCTTCTTCAAAATTTTGGTCATGGACCAGAAAGGTTTTGAATGTGGTGTGATTTGTCTTAATTTTTCTTTAAAGTCCCTGTTCCGAAGATCTTGGATCCTCACCTGGATTACCCTGGTGAGGCGATTGGACATGGTCTTTTTAACCCGGTCACCAGTTCTTTGATATTGACGTCTGAAGATATTTCGCAGACGCATGAGATGTTTAGTGGTGCTGTCTATTTCGAGAGAGGTACTCACCTTATGTTGATGCACCGGTACCGCACTGTCGCGAGCAATGCTGATCGCCCAGTGGAGGGATTCCAGCGCCTGATCGATCTCCTCTGCTGAATTTAAAGGATGCTCAGAGTTGATGTTCTCGTATACGATCCTTTGGAACTCAACCCAGTTGGCACGGTGATAGTTCCGCCGTGGTTGACTTGTCACCGTATCAACAGAAGCACTCAGTTTCAGTATCTCTGGATAATGATCAGATGATAGCTCCGCAAAAACGACAGGATCCTCGGAGATGGGCATATTCGTCAGAAAGACATCCAGAATGGAATGAACTCCAGATTTAGAAATCCTGGTTGGGCTATCCGGTGCCATGATATTGTAGTATCCGGTTTCCAAATTTTCCGCAAGAATGATTCCGTTCCGGTTTCGTCTTAAGTTGCCCCACATCTCATGACGAGCATTCAGATCACCTGCGATAATATAGTTTGCCCGCCGCCGAGTTAGCATGGCCAAGTCGTTTCGTAGCAGAGTGGCTGTACCATCCCTCATGTTCACTTGCTTAGGGCAGTACGCCGCGACGATGGTGATTGACCCAAGTGATGTGCGAATCTCTATACCGATGGCTTCTATAATTTTCAGATGGATGCTCGGCAGCAGGCGACAGTCGATATTACGTCTCACAGCAACAGCCACACCTCCTCTATCAGCACTGGTTCTATCAAGTCTCACGATCCGAAAATCCGGAAGATGGATGCTAATTTCCGGTTTGAGATGTGTCTCTGTGATGACTGCAACATCAATCTCCCTATTGTTGAGAAAGTCAAATAGCTCGATGTGCTTACTCCTCAGCGAGCAAGCGTTCCAGTTTACAATACTGACAGCTTCACGGAACATATTTGTTGATCAAATAATTTGCTGCTTGTAGCTGTTCTGTTTTTGTTTTGCAGGTGCGCATTATAGTTATAATCTCTGTGACGAGCAATAGTAACTCCTGCGTAGTAAACACACAGCTGTCGGAGGATGTGCCAGACGTAACATCTGCGTATGATAATCGTGGGGCGGAGAACCATGGTATCGGCTGGATGGCAGCAGCTGCGAGGCGGGGCTAGGCTGAACGGCGCTGAAGATCGGTTTGTTGGACGAAATTAGCAGGAGTGGCTGTTCTGGAGCGCTGATTGATTAGAGGAAGTGGTGCCAAATTAGGGACCTGCTGGCGATGCTGGAGAGCGGGATACGAAAATGAAAGTTTGCCTCAGCGAGATCCACTGTTTATACTCTAAATAGGCAAGTATTCCCCTTCATTCTTCTACTTTTCCTTTGGTCACGGAGACTTTCAATCCTACGATTTTCCCTCCGTTGGTCGTCGATAAGTTGCTCGTTATTGACAGCTCTGTTCGGGAAAGCACACAAATGGACAGAACAAATGTATGGAAAAATGGAAACGCCTAAAGTTTTCATGAATTTCAACCATTTACAAACCAGGGGATTCTAATGTATAACATATTAAACAGGGAATTTCCGATTCCTTTAGTATGTAAATCGCCAAAATCCGTTCGCGGCAAAAATAGTTATTAACGTTAACTTTATTTCATTAAAACGTGACCTGTTTTCTGATTTGGCACCCTGAATGAAAGACGTAGTTCTACGTTAAAAATGTTTGAAAACCTCGATTTCCGGTGATTTTTCGGTTTTCAAAAACATCAAATTTTAACGTCTGCAACACTAATAAATGAAGTTCGAATGAGCTAATATTATGCAAACGGTATATAATCGTGCATCAACATTTCGTAGCAAGTTCCGAATGAAAAATCGAGATAATTATTTTTATTGGCACTCAAAACCATACTTTTCGTCTCGTACTCCGAAAAAAAAGTCACAGGAGGGTTGTGTCCGAGACACGACCGCATAGTTGACGTAGGATTCCGTTAGGATATGTTTGAAGAATTACATTGTTAAATTCTTTGATAACGATTTGGTGGCCCTGAAAAGGGACGTTTTTTTTGGTTGTCCACTCCACCAGTGTTTACCGAGTGATGATGACAGAAGGATGGTAAACAGACGTTGGATGGCGCGTATTAGATAAAAGATAACCGAATTGAAACGAGATATGACGAAAACCGCACTCTGTGATCCTAGACCAGTGCTGCAATTTGTCACAGTCACTGCGTATATTTGGGCTACTATGACGACCATTGCAACATTACCGTCAAACGACGTGCAACAAAACAAATTCCTTACTCTTTGATGTTAAATAGTTTGTCAGTGTTTTGACCATCAAAGCATGTTACAAGTCAGCGCACTATGATCGTCAAGACAAGAAATACAAGAAATGTCATCTGATGTAATGGAAGTTTACACTTTTACCAGGATGCATTTGTTCACTTTGCTACCTGAATACCATTATTATATAAAATGCCAAAACTTCGAGGAAAACAAAGGATATAAATGAGTCTAAACGGACTTTCAAATACGTGAATTTCGATATCGTGAATTTCGATATCGGGCGAAAAGAGAAATTTCTTCATTATTTCAGCATGTAGAGATTGTTCAAGCTTTGGTCAATTATATATTCCGTTGCCTAAAAGGTTTGCAATCTCTCACACGTTATCACGTGTTAGACATAGTATTTACTTCAGTAAATACAAGAAACAACAACCGGAATGAAAATCGAAGCTTTGCTCGATGAAAATAAAATGCAATCTGCGACAATCATCAATTCATTATGGACAATTTTACCGCCTACTTGATCGGTCAAATGTATTGACAAAGCTCAGTAACAGGCAAATTGTTGCGTTGTACTCTGTCAGTCACCATTTGACCGAGATTTTTGCCAGTAGGAAATGACTAGCGAGCCTCGTCAGTTGTAAGTTACATTGATAAAAAACATACAGGTCTGCCCTAGACGAGATGTCTCTTTTGATATTTATGAATGCAATAAAGAGAAAAAAAACTCACCAATGTAATATAAGATAATTACCAATACCGAACACAATTATGAATTTTTCTTCTCAGTGAAAACATGTTACATATTTGAAATGGAAAAGGTAATTTTATTTTATAATTTTTACCTAATAAGTGTTTATTCAACCCAATGCGAATTTTAATTGGACTAACAACACCTAATACTATATGTAGAGCATATGGGGAATCACTTTTTTTTAATATTTCTTCATATTTCTTTTTTATATTTTTCTTCACCAATCTTTCACGCCGTATAAACTTTCCTTGGGTGAAAATGAATACAACAAAACAGACAGCTTAAACCAAACGACATGTTCTCGAGCAGGAACACACCTTGGTTTCTATTTATAAAAAATGAAATAAGTCGTTTCATATATCAAGTTATTTTTAACACAACTGCTACCATATACAATCTTACACTTACAGTTGTGCTAAATTTTTCACAATACACGATCGGTCATGGATATAAAATTTCACGAAGCAACCAACATTAAAGTTCTAAGATTAAATTTTATTTGCTAGAATTAATCGTATCACTCACCTTACTTGCAATATAAAAATGCCCCCGACTTGCATATACTTGCCATGCCGTTTTCCTCCAGACAGCTTGGTTTTGATGTCTCTGTTAGGGAATACATTTCGGTAGGAACAAAAGCTCTCCCTACTTTCATGTATTTGCAATGCCGATTTCCCCCAGGCAGCTTAGTTTCGATGTCTCTGTTAGGGACCCGCCTCATGTGTCTTCAATTTCTACCAATTAGAAGTGGGTATTTCCGTTGGGATAGGGGTTGAGATTTTTCAATTGTTCGTTAGTTAGTTCCATGACATATATTATTTTCTTCAATATAAAATTTGTTATGAAGTGCCGAAATCGATTGACGCAAAAATTTCATCAATCCATCATGAAATGACTGAGCAATAAGCATTTGAAATTGGACAATTTTCACGATGTGCTCGATTTTCGATTTTCAATTTGTACCCCAATATCTTCCCGAAAGACGTAATCCTAAACGTATGTTTTTGACTTGATACGTTCCATGTTAGTTGTTAGTAGAAAATGTAAAAATAAACAGTATTTTTGATCGGTTTTATATAGGGTAAATGATCTTGGTTTGTCCAATTTGGGGTGTTTTTACGCAACTAATAAATGCAAATCGATATTTCTTCATGAAAATCACACATAATCGATACGAGTTTGGGTTTGTTGAAAAGCCCCAAGTCTCTAGTTGCTAATACTACCATAAGGTGTTGAAATTATTCAAATTTTTATGTTTTTTAACGATTTTCCTTAAAGAAGAATTATGATCATGGTTTGACCAAAAAAATGATCATGGTTTGTCCGGTTTTAGAAATCTCCATTTTTGAATGAAAACATTCGAATTCACAATTAGATGTTGCATTTATCATTGCTTGAGTTTACTGTCATCATATTGATTCATTCATAATTTAGGCTTTCTTCAGAATATTGCCTTTTCTTGGGCATTTTAGAAGTGTTCACCTCAACACAATCAACACAGAAAAACCATACTTCTTCTATGCGCGAAGCACACCATAAACAAACATAAACAAACTGCAGCGCGCCAAGCGGTTGCCATAGAAATCATGTGGACAAAACAACATTATTGAATTGGACAACTCATGATCAGAATTGAGTTCATCAAAATGCGTTAATTTAATGGTTTAGCTATGTAAATCCGATACAAATGGTGAGCAAGCATGATGTTTACAATATTTATAAGTGTTGTAATCCAGAAAAGGTCTGAATACGTGCAAAATAATCATCTGGTGATCGATTAAAAGTTAGCTCGAATGAGGGGCGCATTGACACAAATAGAAGGTGTATTTTATAATCCTTTAAAACATGTGATTTCGTAAAAATATACTATCAAACTACTATAAATCATGTAAAAGGCAATTTCATTTATATGTTTCGAAACATTCGAAGGCCTTATTTGACACAGGAGCGCTGAATTAGAGCATTCAAAAAAGTGGGCAAACCATGATCATATTTTCGACTGGACAAACCAAGATAATTTACCCTAGTATTTGTGGTAAGTGGAAAACAGTAAAATAAACTCTTTTGTTTCAAAACCATTTGATAGTCCTGAGAAGGACTGGAATGGTTTAATGGGTTGTACGGAATCTGCTGCGTTTCAGTCGGATGTAGCATTTTAGTTTTGGGAGCGGTAGCTTTTACGGATTCGCTGATGCTTTCCTTGACTTTGGCGCCATCGGCTTCTGTGCGTCGATTTGCGAGGGTTTGATTGGCACCACCACGACGAGCTAATCGACGGATAGCGGGTGTTATACGATGCGATGCAATGCACTTCGCTCCTCTGCCTCCTTTGCCGCATCCAATTGTTGATGTGAAGAGGAGCGCACCAGCAATGCACACTAGATTTAATTCGATGCTTTCCGCTGCTTCCTCTTCTTTGCTCCCTTTGCCGCACCGCATCCTTCGTTGGTTGCCGATGGCTTTCTCTCCTTTGCCGCACCGTATGGTGTTGGTTAATTTGTAGAGCACTGCACACTAGAAGCCCAGATGTTTGCCGATCTGAGCGTTGAACGAGAATGAGAAATCCAGGTAAAGTAAGGTATTGTATTATAGAGACTTTAAAATTTTTCAGTTCATTCGTCTCTAGCCTTGAGAAAGGCCCTTTGAAAACTCTACTCTACTCCAGCACTACTACCTCCACCCTCTTGCCTTGAGAAAGGCACTCGATTCCTCGCCGTCCAGCTCTTCCAGCAACGATGTTGTCCAGTCGGTGTCCACACAAAGAATGGCTGAAAAAAGGAGAAATCCAAAAATGCTACCGTCCTTTTATATCAGTTGGTATGTGAGAAATAGGCGCCCCCACTCGCTCGACATGCAAATATTTGACTTATCGGGGAACGAAAGAAGCGAAGCAGGCGAAAAAGAAATGACGTCAATTTCGACCAATCAGTACCGTTTGGATAGGGGTTGAGATTTTTCAATTGTTCGATAGTTAATTACATGATATATATTAATTTATTCAAGGTGAAAAATTGTTATAGAGTGCCGCAATGTTTTGATGTAAAAATCTCATCAATCCGTCATGAAATGACTGAGCAATAAGCGTTTGAAATTGGACATTTTTCACGATGCGATCGATATTCGTTTTTCAATTTGTACCCCAATATGTTCCCGAAAGACGTAATCCTACGTCAAAAGTCCCAGAGTGTCGATTTTTGACAAAAATTTTTTTTTCGAGATGACACTATATCTCGACGTTTCATGCAATTTTAAGACATTTGGCATAAATTTTTTTTCTTTTGAAAACCCCGATTTCCTTTACTCCTCCCTTGGGTGATTTTTCGATTTTCAAAAACTCAAACATTGACCGCTTTGCGTCACTCCCCCTTAAGTCCGATTGAGCTGACATTTGGCATAGGGTGATTTTTCGAGGTGGTAAACATTTTTCATAGGGTAGCTTTTTGAAATTTTAGGGTCGATTTTTTTCCATACATTCTTTGGTACCCTAATGTATATATTTCAATATTAGCTTCACATGAGTAAATTGAAATATAATTATTCAAAAAGTCTTTACAAGCTTTTTCATTTTGCGGTAAATTGATCCAGTAGCTACGTATCTTCTCTGGCATTGAAGACAATATCTTCTTAATAATCAAATCTTTCCATGATTTTTGAATGCCATATGGCTCGGTTTGTCGTTGAAATTGGTTCAGTACACTCAATGAAGGTTTTGAAACTACGTTCGGTTGATTCTTCGTAAACAATTAAATTTTTTCCCAAAAACAATGCACTACAAATGGTTAGCACTTCGAAATAAGTTCCGCTCCTTGTAGAAGAATGGAGTAATCATGAATTCTTGCCGCCCTGCGATTGATAAACTAATAATGAAGATAGGTATATGCTTTAATATTGAATCAAAACAATCTGAAGAAGGATTAGGTTTTTGTTTCCAAGACAAAAGGAAGCCTGGGCAATGCAACAAATCTGTCCTGATAAAACATAAACTAACAAAAATATCCACAATTGTATAGGAACGGTTAAAAAAAATCACTGATTTTTATTTTGAATACGATTAATTTATCATCCCAATTTCGTTATGCGAGCAATGGTGTCCAACAAGCGGTTGCAACGTTCCCACAAAATCCCTGGTCGTAACAAATCAACACCACCGATAAGGATTGCTACCTCATCGACGTTATATCGGGAATAAATCTGTCCTGAAATGGTTTAATTTTCTGCACCATTGGGTGGACTCAATTACTGTGAGTAATCACCCTCACGTGAAAGACCGCCTCCACCGCGGCGCCGCGCCCGGCAGATGAGAGTTCTTCTCCAGCTCGAATCTGTCGGAATTTGCCGTTTTGGAGCTGTAAAATTTATATTGACGAACTGCTTTATCGTCGACACACCTGAGATCCCTGCTGCTGATGGGCCAACAAAAAGTGCCTTTAAGTGCCGCTAAACGGAATTACGTCCAAAATTAATTATCCAATTTTCATGTTTCCCATTTCGCACCAAGTACGAGCGAATGATTGATCGTCTATCATCGCCATTTCCCATTGTGAAGCAACAATACAGCAATAATAAGCAATCGGTGCTCCACCATGAAGATGCTGAACAATTATTAATCATTGCAAAGCAAATATTTGTCTTTCGCTCGAGAAGCATCAATTCTATAGACGTTCCGTTTGGAACCAATGGCGTTTTTCTCCATGCTTCGGGCGCATTAAAAGCACCAGGTATTTCCCAGAAGCAAAAGATACCGTTCTATCTCGGATCCTTGCAAGAAGACATAATGTGCTTTATTTTTTTTTTGCTCTCTCTCTCCATTGAAAAGAGATGTTCCGTAGGCGGACATGATTATCAAACCTCAAATACCTACGGTGATGTGCAAAATTTGCTCAAGTTGTTTAATTGTACACTTTCTTTGCAGACTGCAAACGGCAATGTTTCGTGCAGCTCGCACTGACTATTATCATAGACAAATGTTCGTTCAATCCTTGTAGAACGGAAGGATTTTAAAGATGGAAGAGCAACATGCAGCATGCTGAAGTCTTGTCGCGACACTCTCGTATCGCGCGACATTGTGCCAATGTCACGCAGAGTATTTGGAACTCCTCCGAAACGGCTCGACCGATTTCAACGAAATCATGCGCAAAATAATTGTTAGGCATGTGAATAGGTCGTAAACTATATATGATACCGTTAGGATATCGATTACTGTATGTTTAGTACCGATTAGCGTGGCCTTATGTAGAAAAAGAAGGATTTTTTCTAAATATTTTTGACGTAGGATTACGTCTTTCGGGAACATATTGGGGTACAAATTGAAAAACGAAAATCGAGGCCATCGTGAAAATTGTCCAATTTCAAACGCTCATTGCTTAGTCATTTCATGATGGATTGATGAAATTTTTGCGTCAATCGATTTCGGCACCCCATAACAATTTTTTATATTGAACAAAATAATATATGTCACGAAACTAACTATCGAACAATAGAAAAAATTCAACACCTATCCTAACGGAAATACCTACATCTGATTGATTGAAATTGACGACACATGCGGCGGGTCCCTAACAGAGACATCAAAACCAAACTGCCTGGGAGGAATCGGAATTGTAAATACATGAAAGTGGAGGGAGCTTTTGTTCCTACCGAAATGTATTTCCTAACAGAGACATCAAAACCAAACTGACTGGGGGAAATCGACATTACAAATATATGCAAGTCGGGGGCATTTTTATATTGCAAGTAAAGGTGAGTGATGCGATTAATTCTAGCAAACAAAATTTAAATTTGGAACTTTAATGTTGGTTCTTCTTCTTCTTCTTCAATGGCACTAACGTTCCTAGAGGAACTTCGCCGTCTCAACGTAGTATTACTTGCGTCATTTTTATTAGTACTTAGTTGAGATTTCTATGCCAAATAACACGCCTTGAATGCATTCTGAGTGGCAAGTTCTAGAATACGCGTGATCACAGTGCAAGTCGGAGGAAATTTCTTTGACGAAAAATTTCCCCGACTAGAACGGGAATCGAACCCGAACACCCGGCATGTTAGTTATGACGCTAACTACTCGGCCACGGGAGCACAATAATTGGTTGCTTCGTGAAATTTCATATCAATGACCGATCGTGTATTGTGTAAAATTTAGCACAAGTGTAAGTGTAAAATTGTATATGGTAGCAGTTGTGTTAAAAATGACTTGATATATGAAACGGTTTATTTCAATTTTCATAAATAAAAACCAAGGTGTTCCCACTCGAGAACGGGTCATTTGGTTTAAGCTGTCTTTTTCTCTATATTAAAGTAATATGTTTTATTGATGAGAAAAATTGATAATTGTGTTCGGTATTGGTTATCTTATTTTACATTGGTGAGTTTTTTTTTCTCTTTATTTCATCCATACATATCACAGGAGGCATCTAGTCTAGGATCACAGAGGGCGGTTTTCGTCATATCTCGTTCCATTCGAGTCTTTTATCTGATACGCACCATCCAACAACTGTTTACCATCCTTCTGTCATCATCACTCGGTAAACACTGGTGGAGTGAACAAACAATACCCACCAACCAAACAAAACGGCCACCAAATCATTTTCAAAGAGTTTAACGATGTAATTCTTCAAACATATCCAAAATCAACAGATAGCCCAACGGAATCCTACGTCAACTATGCGGTCGTGTCTCGGACACAACCCTCCTGAGACTTTTTTTTTTGTATATTTTTAAAAATTTGACTTCAAAACATGCATAAAACCACAAATTTTTATTCTCTAGCCCCCATTCCTTATTTTTCCATCGTGGTTTAAATATTTTTATAAACTTTGCTATAATAAACTTTTAACAAAATAATACATTTATCCGCCGTACGTTTTTCAAACAAATCGAATTTATTTACGTTATTGAATGAAAAATGGCGCTACGTCTGCTTCATTGAACTTCCATCCACATATGCCCAAGTAACCTCAATTAGCCTAAAGCTTGACGCATCACCGGCGAATAGGAAGCCTTATTGAATAAGCACAATGAATTATTGAAATTTATCAAATCACACATGCTCGGACCGCACACCAACACCAACTGCAGAGCAGGTGAGTAGATCCAATTCACATGTTATTGAAGACGTTGCTGGAATCATGGAAGGCGACTGCACTGCAACGCGATAATTCTAAAATAACAATCTGGATTCGGCGATGAGACACACACCGTTTATAAGACACTCTCCATCGTTTTCCTCAATGACGTCTCAACGTAGTATTACTTATATCATTTTTTTTTAGATTTTTATATCAAGCAATACTCCTTGAATGTACTCTGACTGACAAGCTCGACAATATGTGTGACCAACGTGCAAATCAGAAGAAATTTCTTTGACGAAAAATCCCTCAGTTGTTCTGATAGAAGAAGACAGATATTGCACAAGTATTTAGTTATAGGAACTTCATGCACTATATACATTATTACTCTTTTTGAATAAATGTTTATGAACATTATGAAAAGAGGAGACGAAACGAACAAGAGAGTGCGCTCGATGAATTTCTATGTGTATTACATGATAATTGTTGTCAAGAGCTGTGTCAACAATTCATGGTCGACATGTTCGTGAAGAAGAGAGCGAACGACTGCGATTTCTATGTAAGGTGTCAGAAGAACACATTCTCTTGCGAGACACTATCGTGAGCAACGCCGACACAGCAATTGCTATTGTATTCGGGAAAATGGTAATGGTTTTTCAGGTGGAATAAGCACGATTTTGAAACGAAAATAATTTACTAAAATTAACTTTAACGTATCAAAAGGTGTTCTTTGTAAATGGTTTGCTCTTTCAGATATATATTTGGAACTGTCATATAAATATATATATATATATATATATATATATATATGACAGTTCCAAATTTCAGATCAATCATTCAACAGGAACTGGGTCAATTTTCTATTATATAGGACAACCCAACAAACATTCAAACATACATAGAAACAGGTCAAGCTGAATGAAACCATTCAGAAAGTAATTAGTTGTTTGGGGACTGCGGCCATCTTGAAATTGTATTTTTCATTATCTGCTATGTTCTACTAGTCAAGAACTTTCTTTTGATACATTTTTGGGCATTTTTCATATATAACTGTGTTTTACTAGACAATCCTTTTCATTTGATACCCATATTGAAGGGGTTGTGAAAAAAATATATATGGCGCCATCTTGCGGTGGCGGCCATTTTGGATTTGCATTTTTCATAAATAACTGTGTTCTACTACTCAAGCCCTTTCATTTGATACCCATATTGATGGGGTTCTGAAAAAAATATGAAATCCGCCATTTTGTAGTGGCCGCCATCTTGGATATGCATTTTTCATAAATAACTGCATTCTACTAATCAAGCCCTTTTTTTTGATACCCGTATTATTTATTCAATATAGAATTATTATACAAATTATTCAAAATTTCCGAAAATCAAAAATAAAATACTCCGGATAATTGAGTCTAAAATTCCGGATAATCGAATCCCGGTTAATCGAGTCTCCGGATAATCGAGTCCGACCTGTACTTCTACCAAAACTCGACATTTTAATATCAGATCATTTCCAGACATAATTCTCGTTCAATATTTTACAACAACTTGCAAATAACATGTTTCTCCGTTACATGGAATAAATGTTTAATACAGAAAATATGATAGAATAAAGACAGCCTTAAATCGGACAATTCCTCTTTCGAGTTTTGCTCTTATCATTACATTTGGCGATCTATTTTCATTTATATAGATAGTACGTTTTACCACATTAAAATCCATTCCCACTTTCGAGCGAAGATCAATTTCGTTACCGCAGACATCAAATGGACTAACAACGCTTGTCAATATGTAATTGTAGAACACATGCGAATTTAATTTTTCGAATTTTCCCATTTTCCTTCAGAGTTTTACGAAAATTTTCAATTGTCATATTTGGTTGGAATATGGGTATTATTTTTATGGAACCCCCTCTCCATTCCGGAGAAGGGCGGGGGGTGTCATACCACCATAGAAACATTTCTCGTACCCAAAAACGCTCACATCCCAAATTTGGCTCCATTTGCTTGATTAGTTTTCGAGTTAATACGTAAGTACTAGTATTTGTAGTAAGTAAATCTAGATATAAAGTAAGCAAGTAAATATAGTATTTTCTAGTAAACAAATGCAGTGTTGAAAAAAATCATCTTCATTTAGCTCAAAAGCTTATATTTTCGGGCTAGGCTGCATCGAAAACCTATATACTCCAAACGAAAATCAAATCATAACGACAGATCCAAGCAACCAGTGAATATGAGCAAATGAACTTTTGTTCATCAATATGTTTTGATGTTTATTTTTCCACCCAATGTCATGTTCATCTTGATTATTCAGAATGCCAGAACGGAATTCTCGCGTAACATTTGAAAAGGTCCTATGTAACAAATGTAAACAAATCGAGTTAATGGATGCACGCTATTAGTTTTCAATCATAGAATGTATTACAAAAACAATCGTTCACGTATCTATCTTCTTCATCATTTTATCGCCGATACAAAAAATATCCAATGTACAGATTCGGATTTTAAGCGCCCGGTTGTTACTTCGGACGCTTCCTTCCTCCGACGCCCGAAACGTCCGAAGTAACAAAGCAGTCAAAACAATACGAAATCGTACTTCGGTCGTTTCGAGTTTTTGTTTCTTACAGGTGTTGTTACCGATTTCAGTGCAATTCAACGAGTGATAACATTAATAATCTGCCTTTTAGAATGAAATGCTGTTATTTGGATTGTTGTTTAGTAGTTAGTTTCAAATCCTTATCGTGCAACGTAATATGTCTAATGTGCAAATGCGGGTAGTCAAAACGTCCAATGTAACATTTTTCGCTCCTAGTCTTCAACTTTAATCTCAAATCACGGAACAACAGTTACGATTGGTTTTTCAGAGTTATTCTTGACTGCTAGTGGTGAAAGTAGCGATAAAGATAGAAAGCTTTTAAGACAATTCGCGG
This sequence comes from Toxorhynchites rutilus septentrionalis, assembly GCF_029784135.1. Classification (NCBI taxonomy): domain Eukaryota; kingdom Metazoa; phylum Arthropoda; class Insecta; order Diptera; family Culicidae; genus Toxorhynchites; species Toxorhynchites rutilus. The sequence continues at coordinate 295,127,442 of NC_073745.1, read as the reverse complement.
AATAATGTTTGGGTCTTCAACTTCGTTTTTCTCGAGTTGACGAAAATGTTACATTGGACCTTTTCAAAAGTTACGCGAGAATTCTCGCTTAACTTTTGAAAAGGTCCTATGTAACAAAAGTAAACAAATCGAGTTAATGAATACACGCTATTAGTTATCAATCATTGAATGCATTACAAAAACAATCGTTCATGTATCTACCTTCTTCATCTTTTTATCGCCGATACAAAAAAATATCCAATGTGCAGATTCGTATTTTAAGCACTCGGCTGTTATTTCGGACGCCACTTTTCTCCGACGCTCGGAACGTCCGAAGTAGCAAAGCAGTCAAAACAACACGATGTCGTACTTCGGTCGTTTTGAGTTTTTGTTTCTTACGGGCGTTGTTAGCGATTTCAGTGTAATTCAACGAGTGATAATAACAATAATCTGTCTTTAGAACGAAATGCTGATATTTGGATTGCTGTTTAGTAGTTAGTTTCAGATTCTCATCGTGCAACGTAGTATGTCCAATGTGCAAACGCGGCAGTCAAAACGTCCAATGTTACATTTTTCGTTCCTAGGCTTCAAATTTAAGCTCAAATCACGGAACAACAATTACGTTTCGTTTTTCAGAGTTATTCTTAATTGCTACTGGAGAAAGTAGCGATAGAGATCGATACCTTTCAAGACAATTCGCGGATTAATGTTGGGGTCTTCTTCGTTTTTCTCGAGTTGACGAAAATGTCACATTGGACCTTTTCAAAAGTTACGCGAGAATTTCATTTTAGCCAAATGAATATCAGCTGTTGTTTACTTTTAACCAGAGGTAGCTGTGTGCTGGTTTTTATGTAGGTCGGATTGTACTGATGCTTAAGTCCTTCCAAATCAACGCAGGCAACAAGAAGATTATGATATGTTGTAATCCATTTGACCATCGAGTCTAGGAGCAATTGTTATTCAATTGCAATACGGTGTTTAGGGATCGTTCACGATGCCGTTGTTACCGTCTCGCCAAACAAAATCCTGCGCGATTTCTTGCAAAGATCGTTTCATCGAACTCTGGCGTTTTTGTTCTCTAAATGATCCAGCCTGACTAATTTTATTTTATTTTTGAATTTTGGCTCGAAATCAATGCCAGAACGAATATCGTTTCGAATGTGAGAAATATCAATTTGTTGCTTTTGATATTCAAAGTATGAATAACAGCGAAGTTATGAACCCCACTCAATGCCGCATTCATTCATTATAGCAAATTTGTTCATGCATCAGCGATATGAACAAAATGAACTCGTTTGTTATTGTCATCAATTTTTTTCGAGCTGAAAAAAAAGTCATTTACACTGGAATAAAATCATATTCGTTATTCGTGAATATTTGTTGATATTCTATGACACTGAACAAATGAGTATTTTTTCATATTTCATGATTTTTGTCTACATTGAATAATTCGAATGGTACAGATTTACTTGAAGAAAAAGTACAGATGAGAAAGATTTTTTCTCTTCTGGTACAGATTAAAATGTGGCAACACTGGGTCTAATATTTTGCCGTAAGGAACTATCAATTGTCACGGAAATCTGAGAACCACTAGATCGGTTTTGCATGGGATGACTGTATACTGGGTAGGTTTCCCCGACGTCAAAGTACAAATCTAATCAATCACTGTAAAACAGTTTCATTTTCCGTTGAGCCGACGGAAGCTCCCTTCTCAGAGCAATCATGTCTTACTTATCCCTGTCAGTCATTCGCACCATGTCAATGTTGCCTCAGCACGTGGAGCCCATTTAGAGCAGTATATGCCATTGCCTCCTCAGAAATACACCTACCTTCCAGCGTTTCTGCCCTAGCTAATGTAAAACGCATTACGGAGTGCCTCTTGCCTCTTGCCACTAAATCACATCAGAGATTTGGCGGTGTTGTGTTTTATTAGCACTCATTAACTGGAATACGTAATTAGCACGATGGGTACGGGTCGCCTCCATCTCACAGTTTTCATCGTCTTAATTAGCAGCAGTAGCGGTCTCCTTTTCATTACTGCCGTCTTTTCGCATAGTCGTAACTCCAAATAGTGGCGCATCACGAGCATGGGCTTCTTACATGCAAATTATCCTTAGTTAGTTAGTTACGTCGAGAGGATGTTTGGGTGTCTACCCGGGAATAATTAACGAAGGATCAGTTCAAATAGATGGATTGCGGTACTGCTGTGCGGATTATAAAGACAAGCCTAAATCTTAAATTTTGCTATTAAGCAAACGTTGTAGAGACACCAAAACTTTTCCATCCTCGGAGGAAAATACATGTCTACAGATCGTTGCAGTCATAACAGAACGAGAGATAATTGGAATTACTAACAGAGGGAATTGTAGAAATCTTTGTCCATTCAATCAGAATAATGAAATAAATCGTTCGCTTTCGGCCATCCCCACCCTCGAAAAGACAGCTGCTTCAGCCAATAGATTTCAGCTTTCATTAGACTAATTACATTCGACCAATTTTGTCAACAGTGGCTGTCATCGCTGATAAAACGCATTTCCCACGCAATCCTCCCGCGCTTGTTTTGCTGAGCTCCCCGCGCACAGCCCTCCCTCAATCCGCTCAACTATAATTAGCTTTGATGTCACATCAGGGCGCGTGTTTGGACCGGATTTCCACGCGATTGTCAAAAGTTGTCAAAAACAGGGCGGCAATGTGTAAATGCATTGGCACATTAACGATAGGTAGCTCGACTGAAGGGGAAAACCATCGGAACCTCCCGTAACGTGAGTGTTGTGCTTTAGAGTCAATAACTAGCGCTAACACTCATTAGTATAGTATCGAAGAGGAGTTAGCTTTTCATCGGTACCATTCGATGTTGAGGGCAATTAATTATTCAAGAGAATTTCAAACTACTGTGTGGGGTGCTTCACCACAAAAATGTTGTATTCGAGCCGGAGCTATTCAGGATCAATCTGAGTTCGCTATCATTTTTGTCGCTGACATATGGTTTCGGAATGAATTGCTCCAGAAAACAACTGCAACAGAAACAACCGCCTAGAAAAGTGTAGTAGGATAGAAATATTGTGGCGCGGGAAACATCTTGGATACATGAGGGTCTGAGGTACCGTGCGCTAGTATACGAGTTATGATTTGGCGCCGGGTAAACGTAATGTATCAGGCAAACGTATGCCGTCCGATCTTCACTAAAACTCGATCGGACCTTGCTAAAAAAATCATATCCTCTGTTTCAAATTAACCAGGCAATCAGTGGAACACAGGTTTGCGTGTGAGACACCGCCGCACAGTGCGGCGTCCCATAGACAAAAGTCAAAAAATTCACTTTTATATTCACCCAAACTAAGTAGGCGGTGTGTTTTATACATGTTTCAGGCATGCTGAAACGATCTCAGTAGCCTTGTTAGTCCACCCAATTTCTCAGAACAAACATGTGCAGTCAAGAAGTTTTTTCTAAGCACATGGCAATTTAATTTTTAGAGATTCATCACAGTTTTTCGTTCACGTTCGATATCTTTTAAAGTGAAACCCCAAATGGCGACGGTAGCAACACGTGAGTATAATCCGTTACCTTAACTATCATTGGGACATGCCGCAATCACTGTCAAAATAAACACTTCTTTGTAAAGGTAGTTTTGTTTCTTAAGAAAAATTTTATGCTGTAACTGTGCATAAGTTATTGGTAACGGGCGTTAAATAAAAATGAGAATTTTTTCAATACCTTTCAGTAACTCAAATAAAAAGCGTAAAATTTTCTTTCTCCAAGAAAATTGCTCTTTGGGCTCCCTAGAAAAAGTAGGCGTTTTTGGTTTTGCTAGTTTGAATTTAGTCAAAGCAAAGATGGCGTCGAAACAGCACGTGCTCCGCGAACGCATTGTACGGTTCTACGAAACGCATTTCCAGCAAGGAAAAAAGTTCACGGTGGCACATTCTAAGGAAAAAAATGTACCTGTCAGTACGGTATATCGTATCCTGGGTTCCCTGAACGTAGAGCGGAAGGTCGGAAGTGGTCGTCCGGTGACGATAATGACGAAGCAGAGGAAGACATCGTTAAAGAAGCTGTTTGACAACAAGGACGCAACCAGCCTGCGTGACGCCGGTCGGAAATATGGCTGCTCCCACGTATTGATCCATCGGACCCTCAAGATGGAAGGAATCGTCTGCAGGAAGAAGACGAGGTCGCCGGAGGAGCAGATTGAGACGGTTAAATCACAGTGTCGGTGGATGACCAAAATATACCGCGGGACGTCTTTCGTTCTGGACGACGAAAGCTATTTTTCGCTGTCCGAAACGCATATTCCAGGAAATGATAATAACTACTCCAGCAACAAGTCATCCACACCGCCTGAAGTGAAATACAAGTTCAAGCACAAGTTTGAAAAACGGTTATGTTGTACATCGCCATTTCCGACCGGGGCATTTCAAAGCCTTGGTTTAAGCCGAGCGGTCTGGCAATCAACCAACAAATCTATCGAGAAGAGTGCCTCGATGAAATCCTGCTGGCGTCTTCCCATTACGCCAAGAATACGCTGGCGTATCTTGAGGAGAAAAAGATACCGTTCGTGCCGAAAGATCGTAACCCAACAAACTTGCCCCAGTGCCGCCCAATAGAGGATTTCTTTGGCTCGCTCAGTGCCCTAGTGTATAAAAACAATTGGAGGGCCAAGGACACGAAGCAACTGACTACAAGAATCCGGAATTGTATCCGGAAAATGGACGTAAGTGCCGTACAACGTTCTTGTGGGAGCATCGCGACAAAGTTGCGTCGAACAGCAGACCATGGCCCTTACTCAAGCATTCACTGACATTTTTTTGAAGAAAATACATTATGTTATTAATAAAAAAATACTGAAATCGATGAAAACAAATAAAAAAAAAAAATTTATATGTGATTGAAAAAAATCTCATTTTTTATTTAACACCCATTACACAGTTCAGATATTATGGAAGCATTTGATCTGCCTATTGGCCAGTTATCGGAAGAGGCTTTAGAGGCTACACACAGGCTGATCAGGGAGAACAGGTTGAAGCATACAAGGAAAGCATCAAAAATTTACAGTAATAAGGACTTGATGAACTATATGCTGCTTTCTGACCCTTCCATATACAAAACTATAGCGAACAATCATCACACGGATGTCAATGATATTTGTTCTTTTGACGTAGGATTACGTCTTTCGGGAACATATTGGGGTACAAATTGAAAAACGAAAATCGAGGCCATCGTGAAAATTGTCCAATTTCAAACGCTCATTGCTTAGTCATTTCATGATGGATTGATGAAATTTTTGCGTCAATCGATTTCGGCACCCCATAACAATTTTTTATATTGAACAAAATAATATATGTCACGAAACTAACTATCGAACAATAGAAAAAATTCAACACCTATCCTAACGGAAATACCTACATCTGATTGATTGAAATTGACGACACATGCGGCGGGTCCCTAACAGAGACATCAAAACCAAACTGCCTGGGAGGAATCGGAATTGTAAATACATGAAAGTGGAGGGAGCTTTTGTTCCTACCGAAATGTATTTCCTAACAGAGACATCAAAACCAAACTGACTGGGGGAAATCGACATTACAAATATATGCAAGTCGGGGGCATTTTTATATTGCAAGTAAAGGTGAGTGATGCGATTAATTCTAGCAAACAAAATTTAAATTTGGAACTTTAATGTTGGTTCTTCTTCTTCTTCTTCAATGGCACTAACGTTCCTAGAGGAACTTCGCCGTCTCAACGTAGTATTACTTGCGTCATTTTTATTAGTACTTAGTTGAGATTTCTATGCCAAATAACACGCCTTGAATGCATTCTGAGTGGCAAGTTCTAGAATACGCGTGATCACAGTGCAAGTCGGAGGAAATTTCTTTAACGAAAAATTTCCCCGACTAGAACGGGAATCGAACCCGAACACCCGGCATGTTAGTTATGACGCTAACTACTCGGCCACGGGAGCACAATAATTGGTTGCTTCGTGAAATTTCATATCAATGACCGATCGTGTATTGTGTAAAATTTAGCACAAGTGTAAGTGTAAAATTGTATATGGTAGCAGTTGTGTTAAAAATGACTTGATATATGAAACGATTTATTTCAATTTTCATAAATAAAAACCAAGGTGTTCCCACTCGAGAACGGGTCATTTGGTTTAAGCTGTCTTTTTCTCTATATTAAAGTAATATGTTTTTATTGATGAGAAAAATTGATAATTGTGTTCGGTATTGGTTATCTTATTTTACATTGGTGAGTTTTTTTTTCTCTTTATTTCATCCATACATATCACGGGAGGCATCTCGTCTAGGATCACAGAGGGCGGTTTTCGTCATATCTCGTTCCATTCGAGTCTTTTATCTGATACGCACCATCCAACAACTGTTTACCATCCTTCTGTCATCATCACTCGGTAAACACTGGTGGAGTGAACAAACAATACCCACCAACCAAACAAAACGGCCACCAAAGAGTTTAACGATGTAATTCTTCAAACATATCCAAAATCAACAGATAGCCCAACGGAATCCTACGTCAACTATGCGGTCGTGTCTCGGACACAACCCTCCTGAGACTTTTTTTCTGTTTGTCTTTTTAATGAAACTGAATAATTTACAAAATAATCGAAATATGTAAAAAAAAGAAATAAGACAAAAGCTATCTCATCACATTATTTAAAAGAGGTGTACTTATTCATAAACTAACAAAAATAGAGAAAAATAGAGAAAAAAATTACCTTTAAGGAAAATTTCAAAATAATTAACAAATAATGAATAGTGTAGAGTTTCTCCTGCTGTACAATACATGTATGGAATGTAAAAATTAAATGTGACCCTAGAATAGAAAACATCTAAAAATTGAAAAATCACCACAGTGGCGTTTGCGTAACTTTGCCATCGGATGAAAAATAAAAGATTATATTATTTGTGTATTATCTAAACAGGAGAAATATTTCGGAAAGCATTTTATTTCTTCATAACATTATTAATTTGGCGTTTAAGATACTTTTGCGATTATGTACAAAACGTTAGTGTTTTATGCAAACAAAATCGTATAAAGCATTAATCTTTTATGCAAAGAGTAAGAATATATAAATCAAACATTGCCCAAGAGTAAAATGCATTTAATTGATAAAAATGCAGCATTAGCAACTTAGACGAAAAAATATATAAAAAAAATGAAAAATCACCACGGTGGCGTTTAGGTCACTGTGTCGTCGGATGAGGTATAAAAGATTGTGTGTTATTAGCCTTTTATCGAAACAGGAGAAGCATTCCAGAGAACAATTTAATTTTATGTCACTATTGATATACTATACACCATTAATTTGGCGCTTAAGACACTTTTGCGATTACGTATAATACATAAGTTTTTAATGCAAATAGTAGATTTCATCATAACTAACATTTTTTCCGTTATACCTATCCGAAAAAATTACTATAAGGGTTGTTTTGATTTTTGTCCCGCATCCCCATATATTCAACGCACTGTGCGCCGCTTACGACGGTCGGGAGATTATGCTTTGAAAGGAGATAAAATTATTATAAAACAGCAAGATTCTAGAGAATTTTCAAGAAACAAGGTCATTCGGATAGAAAGTTTACCCGAATGGTAAATAATTCCGAATGAGAAAGAAAGAAATGTTTAGAAAAGGATTAAAATTTTGGAAAAAATCCTGACAATAAATTAAAATCGATTCAACACCAGAGATGCTCTTAAATTATTGCATTGAAATATGAATAATATGTCGTATTTCATGCCAACTCGAATAGCCATTGGCAGCACCATCTCAGCTAGTAGTGAAACGTTGTGGGTGTAAGCACATGGGTCTTTCAAGCAACTTTGCATACTTGAAATATTCGAAAAAGGGCCAAACAAATTTTCTTGAATTTATGCAAAAAGTTATAATTCAAAATAATAATGCCTACAAAATTTTGGCCAAAGGATGAAATGTATAATATAAAGTTTAAAATTTCACAAAAAACGCAAAACAAAAATTTGCTGAAAAAAAAAATATTTTCACTTTCCAAAAGCTCATGCTGTGGATGATGGCGATGCAATCAATATTATACACTCGACAAAAAAAAAAATAAAGGAACAGAGTGCGAAGTCGGAAATTTGAAGTGATTTTTGACTTGCCGTAACTTCGTGGAAAATAAACGCATATTGATGGGATGTGTGTCAATTTGAAGCTACAACTTTCAGGTATTATACGTACATATTTCTATTTTGGTATGTGTAGATGTAGTGGGCAGCAATATCGGGAAGAAATGAAAAATCTCTGTTTTTCAAGAATATTCTGGACTAACAAAATTTTTTGTTACCAACTCAAGCTTTCATTTGGTTCCTAGAACGTTTCTGTAGGACCTCCGCACACAGAGATACTTCAGTTGAATGAAAAATTACAGGATTTTTACAGTGCTATACAAAATCCACTATGATTCTGCAAATATTGCAGTAAGCTCTAATGTTTGCAGGCAAATTTTTAGCCTAGTGTACTATCTAAACATCTGTGAACGTTTCATATTGATTCGTTCAGCCGTTTTTTCTAGCCGATTTTTCATAGTTTGGAGTAAATTAGAGGAGCATTTAATCGCAAATCGTGTTAGAAGTACAAAATCCTTCGCGACTCTCAGAACGAATGTATATGGATGTATGGGATGTATGGGAAAAAAGTGATCATCGAATCTTCAAAGGGAACTTGATTAAAAATGTTCATTTCCACGAAAAACTACCCTATGCAAGATATCAGTTCCATCAGCCTCATTTACCAGTGTCGGACAGCCGTCAAAGTTTGATTTTTTGGAAAACCAAAATAAAATTATGCTAAATGTCTCAGAATTGCATAGAACGTCGAGATTTGCTGTCATCTCGAAAAAAAACTCAAGAATCTGTCGGATTCTGTCTAGATCTGGAACCGTCCGGTAGACATTACTGGAAGCGCTAAACCTGTGGAACATGGAGAAGGACGATTGTCCGATAACTACTTTAGCATGATTGGTTTATTTGCAAGTGGTGGAGAAATCTTGAACGATAATTGTGTCTGAAAATAATCTGATATTATAATGATGAGTTTTGTTAGAAATACTAGGAGTTATAAAGTAAAAGGTAAATTCAACGGGGTCGAATAGAAGATCAATCAATGAAAAGTTCTGATGAACTTGCTCATGGTAAAAAAACGTGAATGTTTGAAGGTATTAATAACAAAAAAACATATTTTGGGCGGGACGAAGTTTGCCGGGCCAGCTAGTATTATACTAATATTCAAGAATTATTTCTAATCCGAATGAGATGAAAATATCTAGAATTGGTTCTAAATAAACCGAGCTATGGCCATTTTCCTGGAACTCAGTAATTTGTAGATGAATTCCTAACTGCGATGAACTGTCGTAGCTGGAATGTTTGTGTGCCGAGCACAGTGAATCGGATCAATCATTAGGGGAAAGTAGGTAAAGACGGACACCCTAAGGTGTAATCTCAATTTTTACATATACATAGCTTTCATGATCGCAGTTGTTGTACAGATTGAAACTTCAGGTCCTTTTCTATCATAATTACCGTTGATACTAGTAAATTTATTCCAACATTGATGCATTCTGGGTCATTGAAAAAAATGCATCGAAATACTATTTCTTCACATGGTCGGGAAAGACGGACATCTGGAATGGGTAAGACGGACACTAAGGCGGGGAAGATGGACACTTACGGAAAAGTTGTAGTTTTTGTACGTATTTTAGTGTTTTCAGCATTGGAGTGTTCTTGAATTACGCTACGATTCGAAAGGCTACTCATATTGTTCGTGGACAGTTTCATCCTTGGAAGGGAACGACAGAAGAGGTCAAATACATACACTCCATGCAAAAATTTCTGGATTTTTGCGGGCCATTGTCCTCGCAAAGGAAGGAAAAGGATCTGAAATAGCCAACAACCTGTCCACGCATATTTTAAATGACCTCCTAGGAAGACGATAATTCATTTGTAAAGTTTAATGATACACTTACAAATATTTCAAAACGAAAGTTTATTTATAAAGCAATAAAAACAATTCATCGATGGTTTAAGTTCATTTGAGTATTTAAATTAATTCAATTTTCAGTGGGAATAAAAAAACAAGAAAAAAAAAGAAGAATCAAGAGCAGTTCTGACAAATAGTTGCAGCAGAAGTAAAGCATTCAGCGTGGAACCATGAAAGGTATTGTAAGCATATGGTCCAACCTGTCCCGAAATCTGAATCAGAAAACTGGCTTCCGCATTTCTCGCATAGATTATCAGATGAGGTGTCCCCTTTGCCCTTATTTTGCTTAGGCTTCTTCGAAGAGCGTTGTTTTTGTTCTTTTTTGATGGATTTAATGTCTTTCAATGCTTTCGCCTTCTTCAAAGTGTCAGCGTATTGAGCATTAGTCATCGTTATTCCATAGAACCTCTTTTCCAAATCCAACAGATGTTGTACCAGCTCCTCTTCTTGTTGAGAATTTAATAAGGGATCAAGAGGTCCTAGTCGAGTTGATACAGTTGGACTTGTGAGGTGGCGAATCAGTGTGGATCTTGGAATTAGGTAACTTCTTGCTGCTGTCTTCACCGGCGATCCACTTTTTACAGCCTTAATGGCTTGTTCCAACTGCTGAGCGGTCCATGACTGCCGGTTACTCTTGCGCTTGTAATTTGTAGGCATCTTTATAGTAAAACCAAAAAGTTTTGTTAAATACCCTAGGAAAATACTAGTGTCCGTCTTTCCTTACCTTAATGTGTCCGTCTTGCCCGAACTGGCAGCTTTTTTTCGAATGACCGTAGCTCTTCCTATAAGCGTTGAAAAACCTCTGATTTATCACAGGATAGTTGGACTAAATAAACACTTACCCGTTGGAGGAACACGTAAAAAACAAAAAATCACGAACTTTTCGCTATTTTCTACGGAGTAAAAATTACATCAAATGGTGCACCCGCGAAGATAATTTTTGTTTTGTTTACAAGCTTGACAGTTCGCTCGCTGGAAATCAACAGTGTGTCTCGAAAGTATTGATACACTTTATTGAAAGTATTTGCATAACTAAAATATTTCAAAAAATTTTAGTTAATGAAATATTAAAAGTGTCCATCTTACCCGCAGTGTCCGTCTTTACCTACTTTCCCCTATAGATAACAAACCATATTTGAAATCGCACTGTTCCTCTGATGGGGACTGTAATCAATGTTTGGATGCTAAAATGATTGTAAGACTCACCAAAACCCACTTATCTTACAGATGAAAAAGCTAAAAAAACGAAAAAAAAAGTTAAATCAATTTATTGCTTCAATTGCTTTACCTTGCTCAACTTGCAGGAAGGATAGCCGGACATTCATGAAAACCATTCAAGACCCCGTCTGAATGTTGGCAAGGAAGGCTACCAAAATGGTCAACAAGGCACAATCAGGAAAAAAAATATAGAAACGCCGAAAGAACGAAGACCAAAACAGTCCCGTACCGTTGCTGGATGACCGGTGCTGAGGAATGTGACAAAGAAAACCAAAGTGATAGTGAATCGCATCAATTTTTCACCAAGCTGGCCATCGATCGTGTGATAAATTGAATGTTTGTCAATCACAGTCACAATAATTCTATTTTCTTCCTTCGGTTCCGCTGTGGCTGGCCACCGTTCACCGGGGAATTTGACAGAAATTGTTTCATCGGGATATCGAATCATGGCGTGGAATTGGTTTCCCCGAAGCGAGCGAGATTGGTAAGTGATATGATTCTCAATCAGAACAGCGCGAGCATTTCGCTATTTTGGTTTTACATATGGAGAGAGGAAACCGAATTCCCGCTTAAGCCGTTTATCCGATTCGGAATTGGAAAATTTACATATAGCACATTGCAATAAGCATAAGCCTTTTTGAATTGGCAATCGGGACATTTGAATACGTATTGCAGCGAAGAACGAAGAAAATTTGTGAACAATCTGTGCGTCAAATGTTATCGCGTGGTTTCGCCCCGCTGCGAAAATCTTTCCAAATTATCAAACAAATGAATTTATAGCGCTCGGCTGCACGTTCCCCAGCAGCATCCATCCATTCTCTCCGACCCATCAACGACAGCTTTCAATTAGAGAATTACCGTCCTCTGTTATTTAGCGCTATTTTACGATTCGCATTTTTCTCCTCTTTATTCGCTAAGTCCTTTCATAAAACAAGCTTACAGCCCTCGTCATCGCCGTCGTGGTCGGGCGTCCAAAGACGAGGGCTGGCTCCTTCTATCCGCTCCTCCTGTTAACAGAAATCCATTTTGCCACATCAAAGTGAACCACAGAACAGTGGTCCGTCAGAGATAATTCCCATTTCATAGCCATAATCCTGCATTTTGCTGGAAATTATTCGTTCTCCACACTTTTCAGAGCGACAGCCTAAGGACCGTCACAAACAAACACGTGCCGGGGGCCTAATTTCGTTTGGGGGGAGAGACAAAAGTGGAAACTGGCCCCAGTCGGTGCTGTTTTGCTTGGTTAACTACAATATGGAACTTGATGGTGATTGAGATTGAGTAGTGCTCAGCTGCCTAAACCGAGGACCGGCCGGCTGACGGTGGTCGGCTTGTCTTCAGGGGGTAGGTCTGTTAATACGATGGACTTGGAATTTACCAAACATAAACATATTTCGTTATGGCTTTATGAGGAGCAGAAATTTTGAGAATATTTATTCATTTTTCAAATTTAGAGATTTTCAATGCTGACGTAGACGAATAGACATATTTCTACTTTCTACTCATTAAATGAACTAAATTAACTATTACGAAGTTTTTTTTTGGTATTTTCTGTAAAGGTCGAGAAATTAAGGAATTAAGTGCAATTCCTGGTCCAGGAATACATTAGCAGAATAATTATTGGATTAGGCCAAATTTTTCTCACACGTACGCCGTAGTAAAAAAAAAGAATATCTATTTACAGACATTCCACGTCAAACCGATATAGTGGTTTATATGTTACGTGTATCTCCATGTTCTTCTTCGATGCACAATGGTCCAGGGGCTGCATTTTAGTGGAAATAAGCAATTAGAGCTCGACAGTTATTCTCAAATTTGTTACATATAATAGAGCGCTCATTTTTATGTTATCAAAAATAGGGTGACCAAAATTATTGATGAAAATAAAAAAAAATACTCTTTTATAAAGATAAGATACAGCGCTGACTCGATTATATACAGTTTAGGATTTATTTTCACTGCATATAATCGAACCCTATATATAATCGAGTCAAAAAATAGTTTTTTAATCGTTTTTTATGCATACATTTTTCGTTTTTTGAATATAAAAGAAGAATTTGATTTTTGATTCATCCCCTTTAAGTCATAAAATACCTTTCTCATATAAAAATATCCGAATTAATTCGGGATGTGATAGAGGATCATATTTGATGAGAAAAAGCCCTCTACGTATATGTTCAAATTTCAACAATGACAGAGTTATAGAACTTTTTGTTTGTTTTGGACTCTGTTGCCTCAAACTGGCGCTACATTAAAAAGTACGCTACAGAAGACGATTAAGTTGCTTCCATTAGAAAGATCAAGAAAATGTAGTACAGGATATTGTGAAACATCTAAATTAGTGGTTTTTAATAACATTTTGGAAGTGAAAAACTTTAAAAAGCAATCTTAAATGTGTTATTATTAATTTGATCCTCAAATCTCATATTGAACTTGATTGTTTCTATCAATTAAATTAAATGTTTCTATCCGTTCTACAATTTGTTCTTTGACTTCTATGTATCTTAATTTGGCCGCAATATCGATAAAAACAATTCCTGGTGAAAATTCAAGCAAAATCTTCAAAAATCACGATTTTGACCCACTGTTCATATAAAAGCCACTTAAATTTCACTTTAACGTTGAAAGGTTTTTTCCGTGAAGTAAGTCATATTTGTAATATATAAAAATATTTTTTTTCAAACTGTATATTAGGCTGTCAAAAAAGTCCTGCGGTATTTTTTTTGAATTTTCATTTGTTCATAAAATTAGTTACAATCATCTGTTTTAAGTCAAATATGCGCCGTTTTGTTCGATGACTTGTTCCCAACGAGATGCCAACTTCATAATACCCCTGTTATAGAAGCTCGCTTCCTTATTGGCAAAAAAATTCGGATAGCCAATTTTCACAGGTCTCTTTTGTGGCTAACTTCTGACTACCTAGCTCGTTCGCCATGGACAAAAACAGGTGGTAGTCACTTGGTGCAAGGTCCGGACTATACGGCGGATGTAAAAGAACCTCCCATCCGAGCTCCCGGAGCTTCTGGCGCGTCACCAAAGAAGTATGTGGCCTGGCGTTGTCCTGATGGAAGACAATGCGGCCTCTGTTTATCAAAGATGGCTTCATGAGTGCTACCTTCAAGCGGTCCAGTTGTTGGCAGTACAGGTCCGAATTGAGCATTTGGCCATAGGGAAACAGCTCATAATAGATTATTCCTTGACAATCCCACCAAACACACAGCAGAACCTTCCTGGCCGTTAATGAGGGCTTGGCCACCGTCTGAGCCGCTTCAGCGGGCTTCGACCACGACCGTTTGCGCTCCACGTTGTCGTAAGTGACCCACTTTTCATCGCCAGTCACCATCCGCTTCAGAAACGGGTCGATTTTGTTGCGATTCAGCAGCGATTCACATGCGTCGATACGGTCACAGATGTTTTTTTTCGTCAACGTGTGTGGCACCCATATATCGAGCTTCTTTGTGAATCCAAGCTTTTTCAAATGGTTAATAACGGTTTGATGACTTATCCCCAGCTCTTGGCCGATGCTACGGCTGCTACTATGCCGGTCTTTCTCGGCTAATTCAGCGATTTTGTCGCAATTTTCGACGACAGGCCTTCCGGAGCGTGGCGCATCTTCGACGACCTCTACACCAGAACGAAAACGTTGAAACCATCGTTGTGCGGTGGAAATGGAAACTGTATTGGGTCCATAAACTGCAAAAATTTTATTGGCAGCTTGAGATGCATTTTTGCCTTTGTCATAGTAGTACTGTAAAATATGTCGGATTTTCTCTTTATTTTGCTCCATATTTGCGACACTATAACTCACGAACGACTTAACCAAACAAAACACTGTCAAGGACTATATTATAGCGCGCAAAAATACCTTTCCAACAAGCTATAGTATGACTCGATACAATGAATACAACTAGAACTACGCGCTTACAACGACACCTCGCGGAAATACCGCAGGACTTTTTTGACAGACTAATATAATCGAGTCCAAAATCGTATATAATCGAGTCTGTATATAATCGATTCCGACCTGTAGTGGAAAACATAGTTCGACAATATTGTAGCCCCAGTTATTTAAGACACCTTTGCAGAACAATGTATTTTTCTGTCTCTTGAACTAACCGATTTAGCGCCTTTTTATAAGTTACGTTAGGGTCACCATGAAAAAACTGTTTTTTGCACTAACTTTTATATTTCAGATTCTACATGGAAACTATCTTTGAAAGACTTTTAGAGCTTACTAATACAAACATTTTTCGATGCAGAACTTGTCGATATCTCAACTTCAACTCAAATTAATTGATGTTTCTTCCCAAAAAAATACGTCCGTATAGTCCGGACCTTGCACCAAGTGACTACCACCTGTTTTTGTCCATGGCGAACGAGCTAGGTAGTCAGAAGTTAGCCACAAAAGAGGCCTGTGAAAATTGGCTATCCGAGTTTTTTGCCAATAAGGAAGCGAGCTTCTATAACAGGGGTATTATGAAGTTGGCATCTCGTTGGGAACAAGTCATCGAACAAAACGGCGCATATTTGACATGAAACAGATGATTGTAACTAATTTTATGAACAAATGAAAATTAAAAAAAATTACCGCAGGACTTTTTTGACAGCCTAATATTTCTCTCCTGCTGCTGTGTTAGAATCTTAGCCGTTTTTATTTTTTTTTATCCCATTTATTTATTTAAGGCTCATTAGCAATCTAACTGTAACAGAGCCGAATTTTAATCGTGTACATGTCACATGGTTATCATATCTATAATTAGCACATTACACAGTTGCCATTCGCCAGTATTCCTCCATACCATTACATATGGTACATTCACACAGTAGCCATTTAGGCGTAAGAGTATTCTTTCTGTTCTTCCATTATCCAGTTGGACCACCGGACAACGGAGACAGTTGATTGATCATTGTTGAGTTATTTATAGAACAGCAGCCCGATGTGTCTTGCAGAGCAGAGCAGTTGTATGGATGAATCGATCTTATTTCGACCGTGGATCGATCTCCATCGCTGATGATTGTTGCGTGGACGTAGTTATTCTGTAACAACACAAAGATGGTCAATGAGGGCCCTGAGTTTTGAACTCACGATCGATCGCTTACTAAGCGAACACGCAACCAATGTGGCTACGAAGACCCCCAATCTTAGCCGTTGAAATTAGGAATGTTCCGTATAATTTGTATTGTGTATTATTGTATGAGATAGAGTGAGAAGAAATGTGTTCTACGAGAGGAACGACTGACAGCTTTTCCGGAGAGGAAATTTGAGTAAGAGAAGCACAGGGCGTGTCACATAAAGCAAGATAAGTAGAAACTATAACATTTAATATTTAAAATTCAAAATCGCCAATCATATGGTTCAATTATCGCGTAACTTTTGGAGGCAACCTGTTTGCTTTGGTCGCTTCTCTTTATTGACTTTCTCTTTTGATAACCATGGCCTCGCAGGCAGATTTTGTGCCATTTTAGTTAGTTTATTCCGTTCTACACTCCCGATCGCCGAACCCATCAGAAAGAGCTTTTACTGATGAGTTATCATCAAAAGAGAATGTAGATGAGGAGAATGTTGGTGGCATCAACACAACTATTGCTAACTATTATATAGCATGTTCCGATGCTTCTTATGATGTGTTCGCATTCACAGAAACGTGGCTCAACAATAACACATTGTCTCAGCAAATTTTTGAATCGGTATATACGGTATACCGCCTAGATCGATCCATTGAGAATAGCAGCAAACTTCTCTGGTGGTGGAGTTCTGTTGGCAGTTAGCTCAAAATTGAAATCACGCGAAATATTCCCTCCAGATGGGCGATCAGTTGAGCAAATCTGGGCAGCTATCTCGTTGGACAATCGTACGATGTACCTTGGTATTGCTTACATTCCTCCTGATCGTACCAATGATTACGCGGTTATGAATCAACTTATTTCTACACTTCACTGGATAACACAACGAATGGAATTGGACGACAGCATCATCTTGCTGGGTGATTTTAACATGCCTGGTATCGCTTGAAGCTCCAGTGCATCGAAATATCTATATCCAGATATTTCTCATTTCATCTGTTAATCCATTGATTGAACGCCTGATAGATTGCTTTAGCACTGCTGGAATATGTCAAATGAATGGTATCCTCAACGACAATAACCGTATTCTTGACCTATGTTTCGCAAGTTCAGAGATAGTTCACAACATAGCTGTCATTAAAGCACCTTCTCCTTTGGTGAAACAATGACGTCATCATCCTCCACTTTTGATCTCTGTGTCCGTTACACCACCACTTGTTTTTGCCCGTACTATCGAGTCAGTTTATTATAACTATCGCAAAGCCAACTTCGCGTCAAAGAATCGTTTCTTTCTTAGCATCGATTGGGACGAAATTTTGAATGACCATGCCACAGACAAAGCCACATCATCCTTGAACAATGTATTGCTTTACGCGATCGAACAGTTTGTTCCCAAAAAGGTGAATAGTAAACCACCCCACCCACCATGGCTGAATCACAATCTAAAACGCCTGAGAACAAAAAAAAAGGATCAAACCTACGGAAATTTGCTAAATATCGCTGTGACTTGTGGAGAAACCGGTATTCAGTTGCGAACAAAAATTATAGAAATTTGAACAAAATCCTGTGTAACGCCTATAAAAATCGCATTCAGTCAAACTTGCGTGCCAATCCAAGAGGTTTCTGGAGACATATTGACAGTCAGAGAAAAGAGATTGGTTTGCCTACCGTAATGATGCGCGACAACGATGTTGCTGATACCAAAGAAGGTATCTGTGAGCTGTTTCGGAAGCAGTTTAGCGGAGTTTTTGTTGACGAAAAACTCAATGGCCATCAAATTTCTTCAACTATTAGCAACGTTCCCAGCCTGTCGTCTGTTGGTAATAATCCGTCAATAAATGCCGTTATTGTACACGATGCCTGCGAAAAATTAAGGATTTCTTCAAATGCTGGACCTGACGGTATCCCTTCTATTATTTTGAAGAAGTGCTCAAGCAACCTCTCGACACCGTTGAGCATCTTGTTCCGCCGTTCCATCCTCTGTGGTACTTTTCCAAATGTGTGGAAGAAGTCATTCGTGTTCCCGGTATTCAAGAAGGGTTGCAAGAAGAACGTCAGGAATTACAGAGGAATTGCCTGCCTGTGCGCTATCTCCAAACTATTTGAGATAGTTATTTTGGATTACATTTCCCATGCTTGCAACAGTTACATTGCAGATGAACAACATGGATTCATGTCTAAGAGATCAACGACTACAAATCTCGTTCTGTATACTTCGTACATTGCCCGCTCTCTAGAATCTCGAAATCAAATTGATGCGGTGTACACAGATTTTTCTGCAGAATTTGATTTAATCAAACACGACATTGCAATAGCTAAGCTCCATCGTCTTGGATTCAACGGTTCTTTTTTGAAGTGGCTCCATTCATACCTCACTGATCGCGAAATGTCAGTGAAATTAGGAGACACTATATATACGTCTGTTCGCGTAACATCAGGTGTTCCTCAAGGCAGTCACCTGGGTCCATACATATTTCTGTTGTACCTTAACGATGTAAATTTTAGCCTCAAGTGTCTGAAACTTTCATATGCGGATGACTTTAAATTGTTCCTCCCAGTGAACTGCATCGAAGAAGCTGAGTTTTTACAACAGCAATTAGACATATTCGCCCAATGGTGTGTAACCAACAGGATGTTTTTAAACCCTTCAAAATGTTCAGTCATTTCATTCTCACGCAAGCGTTCGTCAATAAGCTTCGGATATAAGCTGCATGGTGTTTTACTTGACCGTGTCAACACAATCAAAGACCTCAGGATTATGTTGGATTGTAAATTAACCTTTCGAGACCATATATCCTACATCGTATCTAAAGCGTCTAAAACTCTTGGTTTTCTCTTCCGCATCACAAAGGACTTCAAGGACGTACACTGCATTAAGGCTCTCTATTGCTCATTGGTACGCTCGATCCTTGAATATGCATGCGTGGTTTGGCCACCGTATTACCAGAATAATGTTCAGCGAATTGAGTCGATACAGCGAAAATTCGTTCGTTTCGCCTTGCGAAATTTACCGTGGAATGATCCAATAACTCATCCAATAACTGGACTCATTAGCTTCACGCAGGAACGTTGCCAAGGCCCTATTTACCTCCGACTTGATTTTGTCGAACATCGATTGTCCTGAGCTCCTTCGGTTGATTAATTTCAACATAAATCGCCGTAATTTACGATCTCAGAACTATTTATACATCCCATCAACCCGAACAAATTACGAGTATAATGAACCTATATCTAGCATGTGCCGCGTATTTAACCGTTGTAGTAGTATCTGTTTCGATTTCCATCTGTCTCGTTCGTCCCTCAAAACAATGTATTCTATTGCTCTTAATTAACTTGATTAGTTACAGTAGTATATATTTACATAGTTGTAGTTTGTAGTGGTAGTATTATAAGTAGTAGTAGTAGTTATGAAGCATTAGGGCATCCATGTATAGCCAGTTGTCTTTGTAAAATAAAAAAATAAAATAAAAAAAGAATCAATCGATGCGGATAGGTTTTTTTCCGGGAGTTACGCGAGAATTTATACAAATTGAATCGCTGATTATTTGTTTATTTGTTTATTTGTCAATTCATCAACGGGCTGTAAGGGCCACAATGATGTGCTTAAGGATATATAAGATTCTAAATCTACATTTAAATCTAAACATGAATCAAATGACATCGTATTACAATTAATTACATCAAATTACAGTCATCACATATTAAAGATACACTTAAAAACAATAATCACGTGACTGTTTGTTCTGTAAAAAAAGAGCTAAATCTCCGACGAAGAAGCGTTCGGGATAAATGGTAATCGAACAGCTTGGCTACCCTGTTGAAAAGTCTTTGTAGACCATTTAATCCACCGAACATGCCGTAGTTTGTACGTAGGGCGGGCAATCGTAACATCAAGTTATTTCGGAGAGCCCGAGGTCGAACGTTGAAATTAATTTTTTCCAGAAGACCGGGACAATCGATGCGTCCTTGTAAGGTATCAGCTATCATCAAAGCCCTGGCTCTGTCTCTACGAACCGACAAAGTTTCCAAGCTGATCAACTGACATCGACTCTGGTAACTCGGTAATCGGAGGGGGTCAGTCCACGGCAATCTACGCAGAGCATATCTTATAAACCTTCGTTGAACTGATTCGATCCTTTCGACACCGTTGTTGTAGTGTGGAGTCCAAACAGCTGCACCATACTCTAAGATGGAGCGAGTGAGGGAGCAGTAGGGGGACTTCAGACAGTACATGTCGGTAAAATTTTTAGCAATCCTGAAGATGAACCCCAGAGTTCTGGATGCTTTATTCACCATGTATGTGATGTGCGGTTTGAAAGAGAGTTGCACGTCTAAAATGACATCCAGGTCCTTGACTTCGCTGACACGCTCAATTTCCGTGCCGAACAGGACATAGTTGTGCAATATGGTCTGTCTCGTGCGCGAAAACGAGATGACCTGAAGGTAAATTTTTAAATCGTCAGCGTATGATAGCCGTGGACCTTCAATTACCAGATTTACGTCATTAAAGTCTATCAGAAATATCAAGGGGCCCAGATGGCTACCTTGTGGTATACCAGACGTAGCAGCGAAAAAGGGGATTGGCAATCACCTATAACGACGGCTAGTCGACGGCCAGTGAGATATGATTGAAACCATTGTAGAAGGTTGCCGTTAAACCCAAGCCTGTCCAGTTTGGCGACAGCTATACAGTGGTTTAATCTATCGAAGACTGCAGTCAGATCCGTATAAATAGCGTCCGTTTGGGCATGCTTCAACATGCTGTCGGTGATGTAAGAAGTGAGGCACAGTAAATTTGTGGTGGTGGAGCGGCCCGTCGTGAATCCGTGTTGGTCAGTACTTATGTACGGTTTGCTGAGAGCGTCTAGCGGTTCCAAAATAACGAGCTCAAATAGTTTTGCCAAAGCGCAAAGCGAAGTGATGCCGCGATAATTGTTAATATCTCGTCTATTTCCATTTTTATCGACTGGGAACATATGCGATAGTTTCCAGCAGGTCGGAAAAACACCGGTGGCTACAGAGAGTTGAAATATGTGGAGCAGCGGGATCAATAGGTCATTCATGTGCGTTTTGAGAAAAGCTGAAGGAATACCGTCGGGTCCCGGGTTGAACGACGTTTTGAGCTTTGAGAATGAGCTTGAAATCATCTCCGTATTGATGTCGAACCTACTCAGAGTTTGGCTAGAACGGGGGAGGTAGCTAGCAGCATGTCTGCTATAGTCGTCGGTTAATGTTTCATCGGTGAAAACACTGGCGAATTTTTCTGAGAATAGGTTGCAGATATCCTGCTGAGTAGAGGCCGCATTTCTGTTGAACGTCATAGACGAAGGCAGGCCAGCTTCATGGCGCTGCTCGTTGATAAAATTCCAAAATTGTTTTGGGCGAGATTTGAGTTTCCTCTGTATTCAACGCTGATAATTCAGGAAAGGTTGTTTCGCGACACGTTTGTATTCGTAATTGAATCTCGCATACTGGCATTGAAGAGTTTGTGTGCGGTATCTGGTGAACTTTCTTAATGCGGCCCTCTTTATGGATTTCATTCGTCGAAGTTCGCGTGTTTGCCATGGTTTTCGGGACGTATGGAGGCACTTCTTCTTTGGCACATATCTATCGATGACATATGCCAGGACGTTGGAGAATGTTACAGCTGCAGACTCGACGTTAGCGGTATCTAATATGTCGCCCCAATTGAAGCTAGAGAACAACTGGCTGATACTACGATGGTCAGCATTACGAAAGTCGTTAGAAACGACTACAGGTGAAATATTGATATCCTGTAACAGTTTTGTGCCAACGGCAACCAACAAGGGTGGGTGATGAGGGGTAAGTTTCACGAGAGGAGCGGGAGCATCGCATAAGAATGGGGCTGTGTCCTGCGCACTCACAAAGCAAAGATCTAGGCTACGGCCGTTCTCGTTAGTGACGTGATTAATTTGCGAGAGATTGGCTAAGCTATAAGTATCTAGCATAAAAGACGCGTTGGAATGGAGGGCTGAGTGACCCAGATCCGGATAAAAGAAACCGTTGCGTGATTTCTTCCACGAGATTCCTGGGATATTATAATCACCCATCAAGATGATTTCATCTGTTGCTTTAACGACTTCCAGAACGGAGAAAACTGACTGGCAATAGATCTCGATAAGTTCACGTTCTCGTGTTCGGTCAGGAGGGATATACAATGCGCATAGATATAAAGAGCGGTCGCCAAGTGTGATCGCCGTCCATACCTGCTCTAGACAAGACCATTTTTGGTTTTCTACAGCCATCGCGATTGGAATTTTATAAAGAACTAGCTAACCCGGCAAACTTCAAAGAACTAGCTAACCCGGCAAAATTCTCGAGTAATGCAGAAATTTGTGTTTTATTTGTATGGCAGCCACCCCTAAGAGAGGGGGGAGGGGTATCTAACCACCATAGAAACATTCATTGCACCCTAAAGTTTCCATACACACACACACACACACACACACACACACACACACACACCATTAATTTGCTTGATTAATTCTCGGGTAATGCAAAAATTTGTGTTTCATTTGTACGGCAGCCCCCTCTAAGAGAGGGGGAAGGAGTATCTTAACACCATAGAAACATTTATTGCATCCTAAAACCTCCACATGCCAAATTTGGTTTCATTTGCTTGATTAATTCTCGAGTAATGCAGAAATTTGTGTTTCATTTGTATGGCAGCCCCCCCTTTGAGTGGGGGAAGGACTGTCTAACCATCATAGAAACATTTATTGCACCCTAAAAGTTTCACATGCCAACTTTGGTTTCGTTTGCTTGGTTAATTTCCGAGGAATGCAGAAATTTGTGTTTCATTTGTATGGCAGCCCCCCCTTAGAGAGGGGGGAGGGGTCTCAAAATATCACGAAAACCTTCCCCGGCCCCAAAAACCCCTACATACCAATTTTCATGTCGATCGGTTCAGTAGTTTCCGAGTCTATAAGAATCAGACAGACAGACAGACATCACTCCATTTTTATATATATAGATATATATAGATAGATACGTGTAATGGATTGCGATACCTATATTTCTGCTCTTATTAGTGTTACAGGAATTCTCTCGGTTACCTTCTCAGGTTTCCCAATGATAGTTATAATTTTTTTTTATTCTTTATTATAGAGACTTTCAGCCGTAGTTATAATATTTAGCCAATCCAACGAATATTACAGGTTTCTGAGCTTATTGGTGGTTGGGGACTTTCCCGATTATTCAATTTTCACCAATTCTTAAATTGTTTCCAGATTGAAAGTATCGTAATTTACAATTAGTTCGACATTTAGCTAATTGGACGGACCTGTAATACGACATATTTATTTGGACATTTTTGTAAACATAGAGTTCGGGGTCCAAATTATGACTCCACATTGAAAGTTCGGCACGTCGCATTAAATATAATTTACTGTACAACATGTCACAAGTTGGATGGGAAGAAATTTTCCAATTGTGAAAGCTGCGGCGAGTGGCAAACGCAATCGTTAAACAGGAAGGTTTAGCCGAATATCGAGTGATAACAAAACAATAAACTCTTTAGATTAAAGATAATCATGTGATTCTGAAAAGGACCCTTCTTAGCCTGCATGTGAATCCATCGCTGCCTTTTAACGCTCATTCGTTCGTCTCGTTGGACTCGCCCCTTTGGCTGAGTCTGCCGATTTGTCTCTATCCTGTGAGCGTGTACCGCTAAAGTACAAAACGCGCGGATCCGCTGAAAAATATAGTTACGCACCACACCCGTATGATTACGCTCAGCCAACAAGTATCGACATCACTATCTTGTCACGCTATCAACAGGCCGCGCTATCACCAAGCCACGCAATGCAATGATGGTGGCTTAGTGATGCACCATCATTGCTTATTTCACCACTACCAACGTACCATCAGAACCAGGTAGAACATAGCCTAGGTAAAGGAACAACTGGGCAGCATCAGAAAGCAGGAACTATACCTCAGTCATGATTTAGACACTAGTGTTTAAGTACCTTTTTTGTAAGGATTATAAGAATAATAAATGCTAAATTTATTATATTTTAATTATTTATTTTTTTATTATATGTGATTCTATAATTATATATCATTCTCTTTCAAACCGTAAATCAGTGTGGTTGTATGGCATCGTTTCACATCACATCGCATCAACGGATTGGTGCCGGAGCACCAGTATACCTAATAGCGGTTATAGAATTTCGGCCGCCGGAGTGCTCGAGTTGGCTTGCAAAGCTGCTCACGACAATAAGAAAACCCGCCTACAGAACATACCACATTCGGTTCGGTGGCAACAACTAGTTTCAGCGAGTGGCAAACGCAATCGCAAAACGGCAGCAGGTAGAAGAAGGAAAAAGTTTGTTTATACAAACTGCTTTGGTGGCAAAACCAGCCACCGTAAAACACGGCGCTTTTCAGGGCCATTAAACCTTTCAAGGAACAGTTATTCAAAGTTTTTCACAATACCAATGCATTCTAAAGAGACATAATATGACATATAATATAAACTGATTTATTTTGTTTATGCATGTTCTTGAACTTATTGGTGGTTGGGGTCTTTTAAATTGATTATTCAGTTTTCACAAACCCATGCATGGTTTCCGAATTAAAAGTGGCTTCAAATTACAACACATTGTATGCAGGATGGCATTAACGAATTTTCTCGGTAGCAAGAACTGCTTTCTTTGGTTGATAACTGATGTTGAAAATTGACTGACGTTACATCTGCATTGTATAGAAAAATAACTAAGGAGCAACATAATGAGCTATGTATTTCCTGCTGCTCTGTTCTTATTTCAAAGGACTTTAATATTTATATTTACTGTTGGTTTTTCAGAACGCTTATAGCTCGTTTATTTCTCGACAGATCGTAGAGTTCGTCTCCAAAATCTCAGTTCTTTTTCATTTTTATTTACTTTGTTTGCGGAGACTACAAATCTTACAATTCATTCGTCTCCGAAACCACAGTTTAAGGTACGGTAATGTGCTCAATAGTGAAATATATGATAGTGAATGAGCTGATGACCACCTATGCATTCCCTATCCCAGCCATCATTTTGATTGTACGATATGTGCATACGCCGTGTTAGACGTTGTTTGCACGGTTTAAAAGTGGTAATTTTGACTTGGAATACGAAGAACGTTCCGGACCGCCAAAAAAGTTTGAAGATGAAGAATTGGAGGCTTTAATCGATCAAGATCCGTCACAAACGCAACAAGAATTTGGAGATACACTTGGAGTAGCTCAGCAAACCATATTCAAGGAAAGTTTAAAGCCTCTTAAAAACAAAGAAAGAAAGAACCATATTCAATCGTTTAAAAGAAATGGGAAAGATCCGAAAGATAAGACATTGGGTGCCGTATGAATTGAAGCCATGAGACGTCGAACGCCGTTTTTTTTTTTTTTTTTTTATTAAATCGTTTATTTTTACAGGCTCAGTTACATAAGTTTAAAGGAGCCAAACTCCTGACTGTATTGTTACAAGTATATATAAACATTTTTCCTTAATTCTAATGTTAATGGTGTAGAAAACCGATTACTCGCGGTCTACTCGAGTTTAGAAGGGTGACATATTTTCTTCAGGAAAAGGAAGGGATAAAAGGATATGTTGACAATGTTCACTCTCACATTCACACTCACATTCATTACACTCAATTCTTAAGCCTATCTTATATCTAAAATGTTTTTACAGTTCACCTTATTCTATTGTTAATAAGAAGGGATTTGATTTCTCGCGAAGAAAAAGGAAAAGGAGAATATAAGGATATAAGGATAATCAGACACGAAGATCGATAACTTTTAGGAAGACATATATTTGGGACATGTAATCAAGGTCTAAACCAGCCAACACATCTCTCACCGGCACATTGGGCTGCCTTCCTCTAGCCCGAAGAGAGTTTTCTAAATTCGATCTGGCAACAAGATACTCCTCGCACGACCAAACAACGTGTTCGACGTCGTGGTAACCTTGGCCGCAGGCACAGATATTGCTGTCGGCAAGATCAAAACGAAAGAGTAGCGCGTTTAACGAACAGTGATTGGACATGAGTCGGGAGAAGGTGCGAATAAAGTCCCGACTCAAGTCCAGACTTTTGAACCATGGTTTGAGGCTAACCTTAGGGATAATTGAGTGGAGCCACCGGCCCAATTCATCTTCGTTCCATTTGCGTTGCCAGTTAACGATGGTATTTTTACGAACTAAAGAATAAAATTCATTGAAGGCGATTTGACGCTGATAAATATCGCCTTCAATTGCACCTACCTTTGCTAATGAGTCAGCCCTCTCATTACCCGGAATTGAGCAATGTGAAGGGACCCAGACAAAGGTAATGACATAACAGCGTCTGGATAAAGCACTCAAAATTTCTCGTATTCTCTCAAGGAAGTACGGCGAGTGCTTTTCCGGCCTCACTGAACGGATAGCTTCAACAGAGCTAAGACTATCTGTTACAATGTAATAGTGTTCAACAGGTCGTGAGGCGACGCTGTCCAGCGCCCAGTGTATTGCTGCCAATTCAGCAATATACACTGAGCAAGGATTCTGAAGACTGTGTGAGGTGCTAAAAAATTCGTTGAACACTCCAAATCCTGTGGACTCATTCATAGAGGACCCATCAGTAAAGTACATATTATCACAATTGACACGCCCATACTTTGCTTCGAAAATCGTAGGAACGATCCCCGATCGATGATA
Organism: Toxorhynchites rutilus septentrionalis; assembly: GCF_029784135.1. Classification (NCBI taxonomy): domain Eukaryota; kingdom Metazoa; phylum Arthropoda; class Insecta; order Diptera; family Culicidae; genus Toxorhynchites; species Toxorhynchites rutilus. Next base: position 295,100,486 of record NC_073745.1, on the reverse strand, counting down.
ATCTGGAATTCCATGGATATCCTGCTTCATGGACAGATCAAAATGTACAGAGGAATTGATGTAGTCAGGAAAACAAACACGGTTGGGAATATACGAAGAAGGATCAACCTGCATGGAGACGAATTCATGATATGAGCTCATGAATCCAGAATGAAAATTTAGCTCGATCAGCTGCTCAAAATTTCCGATCACCAATGGGTTCATGACCTTACACCGGATGAGGAACCGAAGAGATAATAAATTGAAGCGATCTTTTAGTGGGAGTAGGCCTGCCAAAACCTCGAGACTCATGGTATGCGTTGAGGGCATACATCCCAACGCAATACGGAGACAAAGATACTGAATTCGCTCGAGTTTAATGAGGTGTGTTTTGGCAGCTGATTGAAAACAGAAACTGCCATACTCCATCACTGAGAGAATAGTTGTTCGATACAACATTATAAGATCTTCGGGATGGGCTCCCCACCAGGTGCCGGTAATTGTACGGAGAAAGTTTATTCTTTGTTGACATTTTTTACTCAGATACCTAATATGGGCCCCCCAAGTACATTTGGAGTCGAACCATACCCCAAGATACTTGAATGACATAGCATGAGTGATCGGTTTACCCAAAAGTTGAAGCTTTGGTTTTGCTGGTCTATGCTTCCTAGAAAAAACCACCATCTCTGTTTTCTCCGTGGAGAATTCGATCCCTAGCCCAATGGCCCAGGTTGAAAAATTGTTCAAAGTATCTTGTAAGGGTCCTTGCAGGTCGGATTCGTTTGATCCTACGACAGACACCACTCCATCATCTGCAAGTTGTCTTAGGCTGCAATTTTGTGTAAGGCAATTGTCGATGTCGCTTACATAGATGTTGTACAAAAGGGGGCTTAAACATGAGCCCTGGGGGAGGCCCATGTAAGAGAACCGACTTACTGCCGAATCTCCGTGAGAAAAGTTCAAATGTTTCTCACAAAGCAAGTTATATAACATATTATTCAATAGAGGCGGCAGACCCCGAAAGTGTAATTTGTCTGACAAAACCTCTATTGAAACAGAATCAAAGGCCCCCTTTATGTCCAAGAATACTGAAGCCATTTGTTTTTTTCCGGCGTAAGCCATTTGAATTTCTGAAGAAAGCAACGCAAGACAATCATTCGTCCCCTTGCCCTTGCGGAACCCATATTGTGTATCTGAGAGTAAGCCATTCGTTTCAACCCAACGATCAAGGCGAAACAAGATCATTTTCTCCAACAATTTCCGTATACAAGACAGCATTGCTATTGGGCGGTACGAATTGAAGTCGGACGCGGGCTTTCCGGGTTTTTTAATAGCTATAACTCGTACTTGTCTCCAATCATCTGGAACAATATTATGCTCCATAAACCGATTGAATAAATTCAACAAGCGATGTTTCGCCACATCAGGGAGGTTTTTCAGCAAGTTGAACTTAATTCTATCCGATCCCGGCGCAGAATTGTTACATGAAAGGAGAGCAAGAGAGAATTCTACCATCGAAAACTCGGAATCAAGATCGCACCTATCTTGTGAAATATCTCGAACAATTTTTTGTACAGGAACGGAATCGGGACAAACCTTCCGTACAAAATTTAAAATCCATCGATGTGAATATTCCTCGCTTTCATTCGTTGAAGAGCGATTTCTCATGTTTCGAGCCACTTTCCATAATTTTTTCATTGACGTTTCTCGTGACAAACCTCCCACGAAATTTCGCCAATAAGCACGTTTTTTCCCTTTGATCAAGTTTTTAAATTGATTTTCAAGGGATAAATACGTTTGAAAATTCTCAATGGTTCCACTTTTCCGAAAAGCTTTAAATGCATTCGATTTATCCTGATAAAGCTTGGAACATTGGCTATCCCACCATGGATTGTGTAACAGGATCACTGGACCACCTACAACCCGATACACATGCCCTTATGGCAACAAAATTCTAGCAAGTGCGTCACGCTGTGCAACCAAAATAAACATGCGAACCATGTCGTAAATTCAGGCCAAGGTTCCGATGGTTATTTATTGCATAATATGACGCGCTGACCATTAACTTCCTTTGTTTACTTTTGCACTTCTTCGCTAGCTTCGCTAGCGTGAATTTAATGACAAACACATGCTTGCGCAAATGCGCAAACGTTTCCTATTTATGCTTTCGATTCCGGTTGACATCTTTTCGGACACATGTGTTATGTGTTTTACTACAATTCGCCTGACCACGCATAATAATAGAATTTAGGTTGTAGCTAGTTGTAAGAAATAAACGAATTGAATAAAAGGGAGTCTGACCCAGTTGGGCGGACTCAGTATGAACGCGTACGTGAAAGTCTTTTCATATAACCGAAAGAAACTACTGGGTGTCCACATGGCGATCCTGCGACCTGCGACATGGCGACCGAGACCAGGACTAGTGTGATCTGTGCGGTACTAAGGGTGAGCCGGAAAGTGTTGTTGTGCGACTGAACAGAAACCAATTAAGCAAATTAAGGTGCAAACAGTGATCTACAAATTTATTTCTCTCGAAAGAATAAAGTGAGTGATAGACGTTGGTCAAAGATTGTAGTGAAAGAAGAAGAAAATTCCGACAATGAATCGCTTGTTCCGGATTGATTGAACAATAAAGACATGCTGTCGAGCATATACAGCAAAGTGGAAAGCATGTTGAAGGAAAATGATTCCTGCACGGAGTCGGTTGGAGAAGCTCATTTGTTTGTGCCATCGTTGTCTGCTGAGAAGTTTGATTCACGATCGATGTTTACGTTGAACTGCAAGTGCTCTAATCCTTAAAGAGTCATTAACTGAACAAACCTATCCTTACATCAGAACCACCGAGCCGTCGGGGCCCAGCGCGAGACAAAAAGACAAAAAAATTATTTTAGCTGGTGCTGGTGAAAAAAAAAAGAGAGTGATTTGTGATTTGTGAGTGCTGATAAATGAGACGCATGACAGAATCAGCGAATCGATATTGAAAGCAGCAAAACAGGTGCGCGAGGGCATGACGCTAAAACACACCACTGGGTAGCCTCAACGGTCAGCAAGGCATTCCCATTTAAAGAGGCGTTCCCGCAATACAGTGATTCCGTTGGTACTTGCAATCGTACTGGTACCACCTGCAGCAGTAGCGTTACTTCACCACAGCATCGCTAAGTGTTACCCCCTCGTCAACATAGAAGGAAATCAACTAAGTCAGACAGGAAGCAGCCATCACATGCAGAGGTGCCGGATGGAAAAGCAAGGCGGGTGAGCTCCTGAAATCATTATATATATAAGCAGTTCTTAAAAAAAAAAAAAAAAAAAAAAAAAAAAAAAAAAAAAAAAAAATCCCCATTTGGTTCTCAAATGGGGATCAACATAGGGTAGGAGCCTGCCTGTTGGTCTCAAATGTTCCTATCTCACGCCTCCACGAAGATCATATGACGACATTTTTAGATCGGGCGTGAACTGGAAACACACACTTGGTCTTGGCTCCGAGAACGGGTGTCGAAAGTGGCTAAGTGAGGGGGTGCGAGCGAGTCAGAGCGCTATATCTCTCCCGGGGAAGGCCTCCCGGGTCATGGAGGCCTTGCCAACCCGCTGTCTCCCGGGCAAAGGAGATACACCCAATAACATGGAGCTACGATCACGAAGATTAATTAGAATGCGATCACCCGAGGAGGGTCCCCGAACTGGAGCTGGTCCTGGAACGGGCGTAAGAGCGAGCGGCCAGCGGCTGGAGGGCGATGTGCAAGAGCGGGCCACCAGCCGGGTTCAACCCGAAGAGCTACCGCCACACGGAAACAGCAGCCATCGACATCACCCAAGAAACGCTGCGCCTACGAGACGTGTTGCGACTGCCAGACGACAGTCGTCCACACTTGTGGGTACCACTAGGCGCCGGATCATGTGGACACACGAAATGAATGAATTCGTGATCCGCGCCTATTACATCTGCACTGCTTTGGAGACGGACATGAGCGGTCGCCCTCGAATACTAACAATGTTCGAGGAAGCGTATCCAGAGTTCGTCGGGAGGCTTGATCAGAACGCGATGAACGCGAGGCGTAGAGCGATAGTACGCAACAACATGCTCTCCCAAACGCAAATCGACGAGATCAAGCAGCAGGTGCAGAGAGAAATAAGCTCCAGGAACAACAGAGCAAGCGATGTGTCGAGACGAAGTTCAGTACGGCTGAGCAATTCATTCGCGAGTGGGGCACGCGAATCAGCACCAGTGGAGGCCACAGTACTACAACCCCCTGAGCCGGAAGACCCACAGCCAGATCAACAACTACTACGCGATCTGGTCTTCCACTACGACGAGGCGATCTCACAGTTCCGCGACACAGACCCATTGTCGCGCCCCAGGATCCCGAAGTTGCAGCATTCCCGCAGGCTGACAAGTGCAGTAAAGCTCATGAACGAGCACGTTCTTCCGCTGCACTTGGTTGATGCTGAGAACATGGAGGAGCTGCAACTGAAAGTTTACTGTGCTGCTGTGGCGACCGCCAAAAGTTTAGGATACCGTATTAGGCCAAGAGGCGGACTGCTCCAACATCTCCGTGAAAGGCGTGAGCCTCCATGGCGAAGGAGATTGGAGCAACGGATCCTAAACAAGCGCGCCGCAATTGGAAGACTGATGGCGTACAAAAGAGGCAACAGATCGGCGAAATTATGTCGCCAAGTTGCTGTGATCGTGCGGCCTACTGAACTTCGCCAGCTGGGAGCTCACCAGCTGACGGAAAAACTCGACACACTGGTACAGCAATTGAGCGTCCTAACTAAACGGCTGAAACGTTACTCTGACTCTGCAAAGCGCCAGGAACAAAATCGGATGTTCAGAGATAACGAAAAAGCGTTCTACGACCACATTAGCGACGAGAAGCCCGACTACCGCGAAGGTTTGCCAGATATTATATGTGACGAACTTCTGGGCTGGTATTTGGGAGACCCCAGTACAACATCGCGACGGGCAAATGTGGTTAAGACGGGAGGAGGAGAGTTGTGGTGAAATTGGAGAGATGCCAGCTATCATCGTCGAAGAGAACGATGTCCGCGAAGCCTCGCGGTACCTGAGGAACTGGGCAGCACCGGGCCCCGATGGTGTTCAGAACTTCTGGCACAAGAAGCTGACCGTCGCACATCAAAAGATAGCTGAGTGCTTCAACAAGGTGCTACGTGACCCACACAACCTCCCTGAATTCGCCACCCGTGGCGTCACATTCCTCCTCCCGAAAGACAGCAACACATTGAACCCATCAAAGTACAGGCCGATAACGTGCCTATCGAGTCTGTACAAGATATTAAGCAGCATCATAACCGCCAAAGTTTCTGCCCACTGCGAACAACACCATATCATCGCAGAAGAGCAGAAAGGATGCAGGAAAAATACGCATGGCTGCAAAGACCAGGCCATCATCGACGCAGCCATAGTCGGCCAGGCGGTATATAACCAGCGGAACCTAAGTATGGCCTACATCGATTACAGGAAGGCTTATGACTCCATACCTCACTCGTTTCTCGTCCGGGTATTGGAGCTATACAAGATTGATCCCGTCGTCGTTAGGTTCCTGCAGCATGCGATGAGGCAGTGGAGCACGTCTCTGCACCTCAGTGATGGGGAAAATGTGTTGCAGTCTAGAACGCTGCAGATAAAGAGGGGGATATTCCAAGGCGACTCTTTCAGCCCGCTTTGGTTTTGTCTGGCACTGAACCCCCTCAGTAGGACGCTCAATAGAAACGGTCATGGCTATAAAATAAGGTATGGCGACGGCGCCCACGAAGAAGTGACCCATACCTTCTACATGGATGATCTCAAGGTCTACGCTGATTCACGTCAGCGTCTAGGTGTAGCTATCCGGGTTGTCGAAGACATAAGCAGGGACATCTGCATGGAGTTCGGCCTCGACAAGTGCCGCTGTGTCCATCTGCTGAAAGGGCAGCTTACCGAATCCGGAGGTTACGAGGTCTATGACGGCGAGTTCATAAGAGACATGGTTCGTGGCGAATCCTATAAATATCTTGGATTCCGACAGCTCACCGGGATTCGCCACTCCGACATCAAGACGGAGCTGCGAGACAAGTTCTTGAGTCGAGTGAACTGTGTCCTGAGGACTTTCCTCAACGCGGGGAACAAGGTACGCGCGATCAACACATTCGCGGTTCCCCTACTGACCTTCAGTTTTGGTGTAGTCAAATGGAGCAAAACTAACCTAGAGGACCTTGAGAGGAGGATGAGGAAAGCATTCAAAGAGGCCGGAATGCACCATCCTCAATCGGCACTGGAGAGAGTTTCACTGCCACGCAAAGAAGGGGGACTTGGAATAGTCGACATATCTGCACTGTGTGTTGCCCAGGTACGACAACTGCGCGAGTACTTCGCAGAACGCGCCAACCAAAACGCGCTATACCGGGCTGTCTGCGCCGCCGACAGAGGATACAGCGCTCTGCACTTGGCGCAAGCGGAGTACCAACTCAACTGCAATCTGCAGACAGTGGAGGAGAAGATTGCAGCTTGGAAGCAGAAGGCAGTGCATGGTGCCCACCCCCATCAACTGGACCGGCCACACGTCGACAAGGCCGCATCTAATCTGTGGCTAACGCGTGGTGAACTCTCTTCAGTAGTAGAAGCCGACATGATAGCCATCCAGGACAGGATAATGCCGACGAGAAACTGCAGGCGGTACGTCTGGCATCAAGACGTTGATGACATTTGCCGGATGTGCCATCAACCAGGTGAAAACATAGAGCACATTATGGGAGGCTGTCCCGTTTTGGCCAACGCAGCCTACACCGAGCGCCACAACAACGTGGCCCGTATTGTTCATCGACAACTGGCGCTCCAATGTGCTCTACTGGAAGACAACGTACCAAACTACCGGTACCTGCCTGCACCTGTCCTGGAAAATGACCGTTTCAAGCTGTACTGGGATCGCACTGTTCTGACCGACCTCTCGATCCACCACAACCGCCCAGATATAATGGTTTACGACAAGAGCGACCGCAAAGTCACCATCATCGATGTCGCTATTCCACTGAACCAGAATCTGGAGGAGACCCACGGTCGCAAAATCTGCAAGTACCGACCATTGGCCGTGGAGCTCAAGGAACTGTGGGGGCTAAGGGAGGTCCCAAGAATTGTTCCAGTCGTTCTCTCTGGAACTGGAATTGTCCCGAAGACACTTCTGGAAGCGCTAAAGGTGTTGAACATGGAGAAGGAATTGGCCGGCATCCAAAAGTCGGTCATCCTTAGCACCTGCGCGATTGTCCGACAATTTCTCGGTCAGGACTGAAACAGCACGAGCATGCAGATACGTGCATTCCGCAGAGCCTAGTCCCCCTTTGGCATTCAGAAGCCCGGGGGCAGGTGAAAATTCTGGCTAGGTTCGCCTAGTTAAGAAGTGAGATAAGTCTGCCAAAAAAAAAAAAAAATTCTCAAATGGGGATCAACACTAGGGTAGGAGCCTACCTGTTGGTCTCAAATGTTCCTATCTCACGCCTCCACGAAGATCATATGACGACATTTTTAGATCGGGCGTGAACTGGAAACACACACCTGGTCTTGGCTCCGAGAACGGGTGTCGAAAGTGGCTAAGTGAGGGGGTGCGAGCGAGTCAGAGCGCTATATCTCTCCCGGGGAAGGCCTCCCGGGTCATGGAGGCCTTGCCAACCCGCTGTCTCCCGGGCAAAGGAGATACACCCAGAAAATGGAGCTACGTTCACGAAGAATACTCAGAATGCGATCGCCCGAGGAGGGTCCCCGAACTGGAGCTGGTCCTGGAACGGGCGTAAGAGCGAGCGGCCAGCGGCTGGAGGGCGATGTGCAAGAGCGGGCCACCAGCCGGGTTCAACCCGAAGAGCTACCGCCACACGGAAACAGCAGCCATCGACATCACCAACGAAACGCTGCGCCTACGAGGCGTGTTGCGACTGTCAGACGACAGTCGTCCACACTTGTGGGTACTACTAGGCGACGGATCATGTGGACACATGAAATGAATGAATTCGTGATCCGCGCCTATTACATCTGCACTGCTTTGGAGACGGACATGAGCGGTCGCCCTCGAATACTCGCAATGTTCGAGGAAGCGTATCCAGAGTTCGTCGGGAGGCTTGACCAAAACGCGATGAACGCGAGGCGTAGAGCGATTGTACGCAACAATATGCTCTCCCAAACGCAAGTCGACGAGATCAAGCAGCAGGTGCAGAGAGAACTAAGCTCCAGAACAAGCAGAGCAAGCGATGTGTCGAGACGAAGTTCAGTACGGCTGAGCAATTCATTCGCGAGTGGGGCACGCGAATCAGCACCAGTGGAGGCCACAGTACAACAACCCCCTGAGCCGGAAGATCCACAGCCAGATCAACAACTACTACGCGATCTGGTCTTCCATTACGACGAGGCGATCTCACAGTTCCGCGACACGGACCCTTTGTCGCGCCCCAGGATCCCGAAGTTGCAGCATTCCCGCAGGCTGACAAGTGCAGTAAAGCTCATGAACGAGCACGTTCTTCCGCTGCACTTGGTTGATGCTGAGAACATGGAGGAGCTGCAACTGAAAGTTTACTGTGCTGCTGTGGCGACCGCCAAAAGTTTAGGATACCGTATTAGGCCAAGAGGCGGACTGCTCCAACATCTCCGTGAAAGGCGTGAGCCTCCATGGCGAAGGAGATTGGAGCAACGGATCCTAAACAAGCGCGCCGCAATTGGAAGACTGATGGCGTACAAAAGAGGCAGCAGATCGGCGAAATTATGTCGCCAAGTTGCTGTGATCGTGCGGCCTACTGAACTTCGCCAGCTGGGAGCTCACCAGCTGACGGAAAAACTCGACACACTGGTACAGCAATTGAGCGTCCTAACTAAACGGCTGAAACGTTACTCTGACTCTGCAAAGCGCCAGGAACAAAATCGGATGTTCAGAGATAACGAAAAAGCGTTCTACGACCACATTAGCGACGAGAAGCCCGACTACCGCGAAGGTTTGCCAGATATTAGCGATGTGACGAACTTCTGGGCTGGTATTTGGGAGACCCCAGTAGAACATCGCGACGGGCAAATGTGGTTAAGACGGGAGGAGGAGAGTTGTGGTGAAATTGGAGAGATGCCAGCTATCATCGTCGGAGAGAACGATGTCCGCGAAGCCTCGCGGTACCTGAGGAACTGGGCAGCACCGGGCCCCGATGGTGTCCAGAACTTTTGGCACAAGAAGCTGACCGTCGCACATCCAAAGATAGCTGAGTGCTTCAACAAGGTGCTACGTGACCCACACAACCTTCCTGAATTCGCCACCCGTGGCGTCACCTTCCTCCTCCCGAAAGACAGCAACACATTGAACCCATCAAAGTACATACAGACCGATAACGTGCCTATCGAGTCTGTACAAAATACTGAGCAGCATAATTACCGCCAAAGTTTCTGCTCACTGCGAACAGCATCACATCATCGCAGAAGAGCAGAAAGGATGCAGGAAAAATACGCATGGCTGCAAAGACCAGGCCATCATCGACGCAACCATAGTCGGCCAGGCGGTTTATAATCAGCGGAACCTAAGCATGGCCTATATCGATTACAGGAAGGCTTATGACTCCATACCTCACTCGTTTCTCGTCCGGGTATTGGAGCTCTACAAAATTGATCCCGTCGTCGTTAGGTTCCTGCAGCATGCGATGAGGCAGTGGAGTACGTCTCTGCACCTCAGTGATGGGGAAAATGTGTTGCAGTCTAGAACGCTGCAGATAAAGAGGGGGATATTCCAAGGCGACTCTTTCAGCCCGCTTTGGTTTTGTCTGGCACTGAACCCCCTCAGTAGGACGCTCAATAGAAACGGTCATGGCTATAAAATAAGGTATGGCGACGGCGCCCACGAAGAAGTGACCCATACCTTTTACATGGACGATCTCAAGGTCTACGCTGATTCACGTCAGCGTCTAGGTGTAGCTATCCGGGTTGTCGAAGACATAAGCAGGGACATCTGTATGGAGTTCGGCCTCGACAAGTGTCGCTGTGTCCACCTGCTGAAAGGACAACTTACCGAATCCGGAGGCTACGAGGTCTATGACGGCGAGTTTATAAGAGACATGGTTCGTGGCGAATCCTATAAATATCTTGGATTCCGACAGCTCACCGGGATTCGCCACTCCGACATCAAGACGGAGCTGCGAGACAAGTTCTTGAGTCGAGTGAACTGTGTCCTGAGGACTTTCCTCAACGCGGGGAACAAGGTACGCGCGATCAACACATTCGCGGTTCCCCTGCTGACCTTCAGTTTTGGTGTAGTCAAATGGAGCAAAACTAACCTAGAGGACCTTGAGAGGAGGATGAGGAAAGCATTCAAAGAGGCCGGAATGCACCATCCTCAATCGGCACTGGAGAGAGTTTCACTACCACGCAAAGAAGGGGGACTTGGAATCGTCGACATTTCTGCACTGTGTGTTGCCCAGGTACGACAACTGCGCGAGTACTTCGCAGAACGCGCCAACCAAAACGCGCTATACCGGGCTGTCTGCGCCGCCGACAGAGGATACAGCGCTCTGCACTTGGCGCAAGCGGAGTACCAACTCAACTGCAATCTGCAGACAGTGGAGGAGAAGATTGCAGCTTGGAAGCAGAAGGCAGTGCATGGTGCCCACCCCCATCAACTGGACCGGCCACACGTCGACAAGGCCGCATCTAATCTGTGGTTAACGCGTGGTGAACTCTCTTCAGTAGTAGAAGCCGACATGATAGCCATCCAGGACAGGATAATGCCGACGAGAAACTGCAGGCGGTACGTCTGGCATCAAGACGTTGATGACATTTGCCGGATGTGCCATCAACCAGGTGAAAACATAGAGCACATTATGGGAGGCTGTCCCGTTTTGGCCAACGCAGCCTACACCGAGCGCCACAACAACGTGGCCCGTATTGTTCATCGACAACTGGCGCTCCAATGTGCTCTACTGGAAGACAACGTACCGAACTACCGGTACCTGCCTGCACCTGTCCTGGAAAATGACCGTTTCAAGCTGTACTGGGATCGCACTGTTCTGACCGACCTCTCGATCCACCACAACCGCCCAGATATAATGGTTTACGACAAGAGCGACCGCAAAGTCACCATCATCGATGTCGCTATTCCACTGAACCAGAATCTGGAGGAGACCCACGGTCGCAAAATCTGCAAGTACCGACCATTGGCCGTGGAGCTCAAGGAACTGTGGGGGCTAAGGGAGGTCCCAAGAATTGTTCCAGTCGTTCTCTCTGGAACTGGAATTATCCCGAAGACACTTCTGGAAGCGCTAAAGGTGTTGAACATCGAGAAGGAATTGGCCGGCATCCAAAAGTCGGTCATCCTTAGCACCTGCGCGATTGTCCGACAATTCCTCGGTCAGGACTAAAACAGCACGAGCATGCAGATACGTGCATTCCGCAGAGCCTAGTCCCCCTTTGGCATTCAGAAGCCCGGGGGCAGGTGAAAATTCTGGCTAGGTTCGCCTAGTTAAGAAGTGAGATAAGTCTGCCAAAAAAAAAAAAAAAAACGAAATAAATACATAGATAGTTGTTGCCCAATGTGTTTTGAGACCAGCATGGGTCTTTTTAGCTCTAAAACTGTAGCAAATACAGGAGACCCTCAGGTCCAAATATTGAACCACTTAGAAAATCATGGTCAAATGCACGAATACCAAGGAACAATCCTTTGTATTCTTCTAGGCGTAATTATCATAACAACGCTCATGAAACTTTTTAAAGCCTACAAAACATGGGTAACAGCTCAAGCTGTGGAGGCGGCACGTAAAATGCAAGCGGCGTCCGACCTAGTATAAAACCAGATGGATCAAACTACAGCTAAGTTACATAAAAACGTCCAAAAACTACAAACAATCAACAAGACGATCCAACAAGAAATAGTAAAAAATCTTAGAAAAACTACATTGAGGGCTAAACTACAAGAAGCAGAGCAATTATATGCCGAAGTAAAACGAATTTTAAAACTAAATATAAATACTATTAAGGGATCGGACTGCACCCACTACATATCAACAGCTAAAGAAGCTATCCAAAATATTAGAGAAACTATAACTAGTAATAAACAGTATAAAAGACGTAGCCTAAAAGAGATTGGACTAGCGGTTTTATTTACAGTAGGATTGAACAAAATAAAATCAAAAATGGCAAACCTTCCAGAAACTATTAAACTCACTTCCTCCATAGTCCCTCAATTTGACGGAACAATCGACAAACTAAAATCATTTTTGGACGCACTGAACCTAGTAAAAACACTAGAAACAAATGACAATAAAACGACTATCATAACAGTTATTTTAACAAAACTCGAAGGAAGAGCTAGAAATGCCTTCCCCGACACACCATCTTCTTTGGAAGAAATCATTCAAACCCTTAAATCGACAATTAAATCCACACCCCCCGCTCAAATAATAGCAAAAATGACCGGTCTGAGACAAAATGGTAATATAGAAAATTTTTGCCAAGATCTCGAAATACTGGTCAACAAATTAGAAAATGCGTACATCGGAATTGAAGTTCCAACACAGGTTGCTAAATCATTGGCAACAAAGGAAGGAATAAAAAGCCTAGCTAACGGACTGAAAAACGAAAAAACCTCTCTAATCATCAGAGCGGGTACTTTCAACTCATTTTCAGATGCAACAACAAAAGCACTGGAAGAAAATTCCACAAGTTCGAACGTTAACATTCTCTCCTATTCGCAAATTAACAGAAACACAAATCGATACAATAACAATTTCAACCACCCTGCTAACAGGGGCAATTATCAGCGTTATCCATTTAATTCTACCAACAGAGGTAGAAACCAACACAGCTTTAATAATCAACAACGCAGAAACGCACAATTTTTCAACAACTCAACTTTTCCTCAAAGAAATAATAACAACCAGGGCCGACAGAACCAAGTTCGAGGTCAATTTACAAATAATAACACGCAGCGATATCACAACAACCAACACAATGCTAATTTTAACCGTCCGGTACAATACATCCGATTGACGGGAAACGAAGAAATTCCGACGGACGACCTCCAGTCCGAGCCGGTTATGTCATTGGAGGGAAACCAACAGTTAGGAAACCGATGTTAAACATTTACAAATGTGACGTAACTTGTTCAATGTTCGTCACCCTAAAAATGCAAATGACTAAAAGACCATGCACATTAATAATCGACACAGGTGCGGACATCTCTATAATCAAAGAAGACCCAATTAACGGAAAGCAAATAATAGACACCAACAATAAATGCATTATTAACGGAGTTACAGAAGGAAAAATAGAAACAATTGCAAGCACATGCACAAACATTATATTCAATGACATAGAAATTCCACATCAATTCCAAATCGTCAGCAATAAATTTCCAATAAAAGCTGATGGCATCTTAGGTAGAGACTTTCTAACCAAATTTGAATGTAACCTATGTCTGAAAACATGGCTAATGACATTCTTTTATGATAATACGCAGATAGAGATACCAATTCAAGATAACTGGGATAATAATTACGTTATCCCACCAAGATGTCAGTTAATAAAACAATTTTTCTTACTGAACATAGAAGAGGATACCGTCATAATAGCACAAGAAATTAAACCAGGCCTATTCTGCGCAAACTCAATAATCTCTAAAAATTCATCATATATTAATCTCATAAACACTAATACAAGTGAAACAACAATACCAACAGATTTCAAACCACTAGCAATACCTTTAAGCGAATACTCCATTAATCAACTTAACACAACAATAAATCAGGATTCTCCGAATAGAATTACCCAACTACTCAAAGAATTAAAACTGGAAAACACACCAGACAATGCGAAAACTAAACTTATCAAACTTTGTACAACTTATAACGACATTTTCGCTTTGGAAAAAGATACATTAACAACAAACAATTTCTACAAGCAAAAAATATGTTTAGAAGACAAAACTCCAGTATATATAAAAAATTACAGAACACCTGAAGCCCAAACAACAGAAATAAATAAACAAATTAATCACATGCTCGATAATAAAATAATTCAACATTCCATCTCACCATATAACTCACCAATATTACTGGTTCCCAAAAAATCTAACAACCAAGATAAGAAATGGCGATTGGTGGTTGATTTCCGCCAACTAAACAAAAAAATTACACCAGATAAATTTCCACTTCCAAGAATAGACGAAATCCTTGATAATTTAGGTAGAGCAAAATACTTTTCCACATTAGATTTAATGTCAGGTTTTCACCAAATAGAACTTGACGACAAATCAAAAAAATACACAGCATTTTCAACGTCTAACGGCCACTACGAATTCACTAGGTTACCTTTCGGCCTTAATATATCCCCAAACAGTTTCCAGAGAATGATGTCCATAGCTCTCAGCGGACTACCTCCCCAATGTGCATTTCTTTATATTGACGACATAATCGTTGTTGGATGTTCTGTAACTCATCACCTCAACAATTTAGAAAATGTATTTCAACAACTACAAAAGTATAACCTAAAATTAAATCCCCAAAAGTGCTTATTTTTTAGACCCGACGTGACATACCTAGGACACAATATTTCAGCTGTCGGCATACAGCCCGACCAAACAAAATTTTCAGCAATATTAAATTACCCCACACCTTCGACTCCCGATGAAGTCAGGCGTTTTGTAGCCTTCTGTAATTATTATCGAAGGTTTATACCGAATTTCGCAGAAATAGCACACCCATTGAACAAACTGCTAAGAAAAAACGTAAAATTTGACTGGACCCCCGAATGTCAAATAGCATTTAATAAATTAAAGAATGAACTCATTTCACCAACGTTACTTCAATTTCCTGATTTTACACGAGAATTCAAACTAATAACTGACGCCTCGCAAGTGGCATGTGGCGCAGTATTAACCCAAGAACAAGACGGAATAGAACTTCCAATAGCCTATGCGAGCAAAGCCTTCACGAAAGGTGAGGCAAATAAATCAACGATTGAACAGGAATTGACTGCAATTCACTGGGCAATAACGTATTTTAGACCCTATCTTTATGGTAGAAAATTCACTGTGAAGACAGATCATAGACCTTTAGTTTACCTATTTTCTATGAAAGACCCCTCATCAAAACTCACTAGAATGAGGCTGGATCTAGAGGAATTTAATTTCGACGTAGAATACTTACAAGGAAAACTAAATGTAACGGCTGATGCCCTATCAAGAATAAAAATTGACTCTGAAACACTGAAAACAGTGATGGCCATGCAAACTAGAGCCATGACTAGGAAAACACAAAGAATTGAAAATAACCCCGAAAAAGCGAATTTCACTGCACTCGACAACACCGAGTCTGATCAACTTAAAGTGTACGAGGCAGTCGAACCTAGAGAATGGGAGAGTCTACCCAAACTTCAATGCGGACGCGCATTTGAAAGTAATGAAATCACTTGTGAAAATGAAACTGAAATAATAAAATGCGCAATAACAAACAAAACAGGATATAGAGAAAAAATGTCGACATACACTGAAATTGCAAGCAATGACGAAAAATCCCTAGGAAACTTATTACAAAAAATTGAAAATATGACCAAGAAACTGAAAATAAGCGTGATAGCTCTAGCGTTATCGAGCGCAATATTCCAATTATGCAGCGTTCAACTCTTCAAGAAGACTTGTAACGACTCACTAAAAGACTTGCAAATAGTGCTCTACACACCCAAGCGTGTGATAGAAAGCAGTGAAGAAAAACTAAGTATCCTAAAAAATTTTCACAACACACCAATAGGCGGACACGTTGGTGCCAGCCGACTATACAAAAAACTCAGTAGACTCTATTCGTGGACAAAAATGAAACAAGAAATTTATGATTACGTCAGAAATTGCATACAGTGCAAACAGAACAAATACTTAACGACATCTAACGAAAATTATATACAAACCAAAACCCCTCAAAAACCCTTCGACCATATATCCATGGACACGATTGGCCCCTTCAATAAATCAAATTCCGGAAACAGATACGCCCTAACTATCCAATGTAACCTTTCCAAATATGTAATAATAAAACCAACCTCCGACAAACAAGCATCTACAATAGCAAGAGCTTTCGTCGAAAACTGCATCCTTGTTTACGGCACTCCTTCTGTTATCCAAACAGATCAAGGAACCGAATACAAGAATGAATTATTCGAGAACATATCTAGACTATTACAGATAAAACAAAATTTTTCGACACCCTATCACCCCCAATCCATAGGAGGACTAGAAAGGAATCACCGTTGTCTGAATGAATACGTAAGACAATTTGTCAACCCTACACAAAGTGATTGGGATGACTGGCTGCCTTACTACACATTCTGTTACAACACGACTCCTCACACAGACTTTTCCTACACACCTTTCGAACTCGTTTTTGGCAGAAACGCCATACTACCCTTCAATATCCAAAATCCTACACATATAGAACCAATATACAATCTCGAAGACTACCACAAAGAGCTACAGTTCAAACTAAAAGTTACAGCAAAGACTACTAAAGAGTTAATTGATAAAATAAAAAAGAAGCGTACAGATAAACAAAGTGAACTTGCCAAACCAATACAAATAAAAATAGGAGATTCAGTCCTGTTAACGAATGAGAACAGAAGAAAACTAGATAAAATATACCTTGGACCATTCCAAATAATATCAATTGAGCATCCCAATGTCACAATTGTAGACATTAAAACTAAAAACAAACAGACTATACATAAAAATCGCATAATAAAATGCAACTAATGAGCAACCCATCTCCATTAGGGGGAAGGGAATGCATAACTAAATTAAATTCCCAGACGATCACGAGTTTATAATATTACCTATTCAAATACCTATGTTGTATTGTATACTACAACAGTTTACCAAGTTAGTAATTAGTTAGTTAATTAACTCGAATACAAAAAAAAATGTACATATTCCAAATATTAAACAAACATGTTTATACATACAAAAACCAGAATAATTGTAAGGTCAGACGAATTCTAGGCGAAATTTACTGAACACGAATGATTCCATTAGATTACATCATTCTCAAAAAGAGGGAAGGTGTAACAGGATCACTGGACCACCTACAACCCGATACACATGCCCTTATGGCAACAAAATTCTAGCAAGTGCGTCACGCTGTGCAACCAAAATAAACATGCGAACCATGTCGTAAATTCAGGCCAAGGTTCCGATGGTTATTTATTGCATAATATGACGCGCTGACCATTAACTTCCTTTGTTTACTTTTGCACTAGCGGCCCAATTCTATGTTTTAATAAGTTTACCGCAAAGTCATTGGAATAGCTTTGCTGTTGCACTCAAACAGACTCTCGCAACAACGCAGACGCACACACTCTCTCACACAAAAAACGCATCGCAGCTGCTCACTGCTCACTCTCTCACTATGTTTGTGTTTACGTCAAGAATACGAACATTTACGACCGTTTACGACTGTTCACGACGACCGCGCTTTATTTTTTAGCGATTTTATTTATAGTAAGACTTCTTCGCTAGCTTCGCTAGCGTGAATTTAATGACAAACACATGCTTGCGCAAATGCGCAAACGTTTCCTATTTATGCTTTCGATTCCGGTTGACATCTTTTCGGACACATGTGTTATGTGTTTTACTACAATTCGCCTGACCATGCATAATAATAGAATTTAGGTTGTAGCTAGTTGTAAGAAATAAACGAATTGAATAAAAGGGAGTCTGACCCAGTTGGGCGGACTCAGTATGAACGCGTACGTGAAAGTCTTTTCATATAACCGAAAGAAACTACTGGGTGTCCACATGGCGATCCTGCGACCTGCGACAATTGGGAGGCCTTCGACGAATAGTGGAACCTGGGATGGGTTTCGTTTGAGCGCGAACCGCGCTGTCATAGATCAAACGAGAAAGGAAGTTATACTCCTCCAATGGAGGTAAACCATCTTTGGAATTGATGGCTAGAGCAATCGCGTCCGCATATTTTTTCCAGTCAATGTGTCTTGTGAGGTCATATGCCATGTTTATAGATTCAGAAGAATTCGAACCAATGGTGATGGAAATTTTGATTGGCAAGTGGTCACTGCCGTTGGGGTCCTGGATTACATTCCAATTGCAATCTAACGATAGTGAATTCGAGCAAAGCGAGAGGTCAAGAGCACTTGGGTTAGCAGGAGGTTTAGGTACACGTGTTGTTTCCCCAGTGTTCAAAACGGTCATATTGAAGCTGTTACAAAGGTCATATATCAACGATGAACGATTGTCGTCGTACTGTTCCCCCCAGGCAGTTCCGTGAGAGTTGAAGTCTCCCAAGATCAATCGTGGCTCAGGAAGGAGTGAGCACATGTCAACAAGTTGCTTGCGGCTAACCGCAGATCTCGGAGGCCAATACAAGCTGACTATACAAAGGTCTTTGCCTCTGATGTTTGCATGACAGGCAACAGCTTCGATCCCTCCAATAGGTGGAAGGTCAATTCTAAAAAAAGAGTGACACTTATTGATCCCCAATAGTACCCCTCCGTATCTGTCATCGTGGTCCAAGCGTATTATATTAAAATCGTGGAAAGAGAGATCATTTTGAGAAGAGAGCCAGGTTTCGGACAGTGCAAAAACATCACAATTGACTTTATGAATTAGAAATTTGAATGTATCCAATTTAGGGGTAAGACTACGACAATTCCACTGTAAAACAGTGATATCTCCGACCTCTCTATTTGAATTAGACATCAAGAGAGATAATCATTGCAAGGAGGGGCCATGTTTGCATCAATTGTTGCAAAATTGTCTTTAATACTGGAAGCATTGAGATGACAATGGTTCTGATGGAGTCGGAAACATTAAAACACTTGAAGATTTGATCCAAAAGGTCAGACAACTTTATAAATCCCGATTGGGAAGTTGAGCTGGACGGAAAAATAGGGACAGTTGGGGTTTTTGATGTCCCCTCGAGTGCTGGGTCGTTCGAAGATGAACTATTCCCACGGAAACCAGGGGGAACCTGATTTTGCTTGTCCGCTGCACTCGATTTTTTAGGCATGCTAACAGGGGGTATCACCGGAGGGACTTGTCCTTGAACTTTGGGAGTGGTCACATTTTTGCGCCGGGGATTCCCTTTGGAAATAACCGTTGTGCCCCCGCTAGCTGTGTCCGCTTCTATTTCGTCAACTGGCAACGTAGCGAAAACATTATGTGTGTTGATTGGTTGTTGCTCTTGAGCCAGTGGAGAAGCGCCCTTCAAAATTTCCGCAAAAGTGCGCTTCGAGCGTTCCTTCAAAGAGCGCTTCTGTTTATCCCAGCGACTCTTGTAAGTTTCACAAGCTGAGAGCTCATGTGGGGATCCCCCGCAATATGGACATTTATGCTCAGTCGCACTGCAGGATTTCCCCTCATGTTGCTCTCCGCAAGTGGCACAGCGCTCCTTGTTGGCGCAATAATCTGCTGTATGACCAACTGACTTGCATTTGTTGCAAGTCATGGGCTTTGGCACGAAGAGTCGCACTGGAAGCCTTAATTTATCCACCATAACGTAGTCAGGGAGGGCGGAACCAGCAAAAGTTACTCGAAACGAGTTGGACGGCGTGAATTTTTTTTCTTCCCCATTCTGGGAAACTTTTCCTAGTTGCTGGCAGTCCAATATTTTAATTTGCTTCAAAGGGAGCTGTTTAAATCTGCCATCTCCCTCTTTTATTATTTCGCTCGTCAGACCCGTTTCTGTAATCACCCCCGCAATTTCTACGTTATGGCAGGGCACATATACGCGATATTCTATTACAAAACGATTGTCGACAACAATATCGTTAGCGTGCTTCCGATTAGCCACGACAACACGCAGTTTGTTCGGTCTAGCCTTTCTAATTTCGACCACGGAGGAATAATATCTTGCCAGATCTTTAGAAATTTGAATGACATTTAGAGATTTTCCTTTTGGTTTGGGCCGGAAGAAAACAACCCATGGGCCAGATCCAGGTGAATCTTCTGGATAGACCTTGACACGAGGAGAGGAAACAACTGAGGGGGACGAGGTCGATTGTTGAGCGGGATCAGGAACAGTAGGGCTGGGAGGCAAGTTCGGGAGTTGATCGGAAGCGGGAGCAGGAGATTGAGGGGGTGAAGAGGAAAGGTTTGCAAATTTTCTTGAGGGGGGCTTGTTTAGGTGACTTAACTCTCCCTCTAAAGAGACATCCGAGGGGGGAACGCGTTTAAGCGACTTTCCAGCTCCCGTAGATATGGAGGGGTAGACAGTGGATTCAATCTCCATGTCAACGGTTCCTTCTTCATCTGCCATTTAAAGTGGCAGATGTACACTTTTTAGTTAATTTTTCAATTTTTTGTTTGTTTTTTCTTTCTAAAGCTAATAAACTTAACCTAATAAAATTATTGATACTTATAATGCACACCACACCAATGCGGATAATCTCCAACGCGTATCAATCCTTCGGTGCAGCTGAACCGGTGTATCGCACCACAGCACGATAATGGTGTCGATGACGAGAGGCGATAAATTCACCAGCACACAGCACACAGCGCCCGCGCTGCAGGCCTTCTTCCTCCTGCTTGTTGTGTCCGCTTCAATGCAATCCAGCTACAATCTAGGGAATCCCGTTATTGCGCACAATCACTTGACCAGTCACGAGAATAACGGTATCACTTCAACGATACACGATCACGAAATATATGCGTCCGGCGGCTTCGAACTTAGGAAGACGAATGAACGCCGTTTTCTTACGTGTGAACAACTGCTCCAACGGCATAAAAGAAAGGTTTTTTTGCATCTAATCGTTACTGGCGATGGAAAGTTTTTGCAGAATAAAGCATTATTATTTGAAAAAAAAACAAGCAACCTACCGGTATCACATCCAAATTGTCTTGGTATGACTTTTAGAGCTTATAAATACCAATATTTTGCGATGCAGATTTTGTCGATATTTTAATCCTGCTCAAAGTTATTGATGGGTTTTCACCCAAAAACTCAAAATTTCAATTTTAATTTACTAAAACACAAAATATATACATAAAAATATGCAACATAATTTTGAAAATCATATATTATACACTGCGTTTCACAACTATAGAACCACTAATTTTTTCTGAGTTTCCAGAGATGTGTAAGAAGTCGGTTGAATTGAAGTATATAGTGTAAGATATAACAACTATCTTCATTTAAAAGACTCACCATTTGAACTTTATCGTTGTGTTCAGACGCGAAACATTCAAAAAAACAGAAATTCCAGTGTTTCGTAACTATAGAACAAGATGGAAGAACTCTCACTCCTTCAATTTCACATAAATTACATTAAGTTTCTAATTCATAGGTCATCTTTAGTTCTCAATAAGTTCAAATAACCCATTCGGAGTGGTTTTGACCAAGCTGGGCCATGTTGTAGTGTGTATCTCGTTCTACGCAGAGGATACTGCTCGTTTAAGCTCTTCAAATCACTCATACTGCTTGTAAGCTGCATCTACTATTCGACCGATCAGTCCTCAGAAGTTCCTGACAGGGTTTTGATTTGGTAAACAAGCTGACCAGTTCTGAAGACTTCTTACATATCTCTGGAAACTCAGAAACAATTAGTGGTTCTATAGTTGTGAAACGCAGTGTACAGAGCGAAATTTGTTCTTTCAAATTCCGTCGACATTTTATATGTTTGCCCCAGAACGAATGACAAACAAATAAAGAAAGAGTATTTTTTGGAAATATCAATAACTTTGAGTAGAATTAAGATATTGACATGTTCTGCATCGTAAAATATTTACATTAGAAAGCTCTAAAAGTCTTTCGAAGATAGTTTGCATTTATAATTTGAAATATGAAAGTTGGACCAAAAAAAATTTTTTTTTCATGGTGACCCTAACGCAACTTTGAAAAAATGGGCTACATCGGTCATTTCAAGAGATAAAAAAAACTTTGTTCTACAAGATGTCTTAAATAACTGGGGCAACAACATTGTCGAACTATGTTTACCTCTATCTATAAAGATAAGAAAGTTATATTTTTTATTTCATCGACAATTTTGGTCACCTTATTTTTGATAACATAAAAATGAGCGCTTTATTATATGTAGCAACATTGTTGAAGACAGTTTTTGTCTAGAGAATTTCTGTCGAGCTCTAAATGTTAATTTCCACTTAAATGGACCTCCTGTGGTGCACTGGCACTAACGTTCCTAACGTTCGTAAAGTTCACCTTCTCAACGTAGTATTACTTGTATGATTGTTACTAGTATTTAGTTGAGATTTTCCACCAGCCGTACCGAAGGGGCTTGATGGATATTGCATAAACTTTAAACAATAGGACTTAGATTTGGCGATCTTCATAAAAAGATCGATCTTATCGCATCGATTTTCTAAGCGGCTTAGGGATCGATCCACCGATTGAATCGGTATCAAAGAATCGATCTTCGAAAAATCAAAAGCTTTTTCTTCCAATTTTTCTGCTTATTGTTCAGAAGTGTCGTCTTTTCTTTAAAAGGGAAATTCGATTTTCATAACATCAAAAGCATTTTGTTTTGTTCCTCACCATTGAGGCCGCAACAAATTTTCAGATGTCCAGAAAAAAAAACATTTCCCAGGGCATTCATATTTGCCGTCAGGGAGTCGTTCAATTGAATAAATTAATTGAAGAAGCGTTATTAGTAATTTCACAACTGGTATCTGCCTAGAACTCAGGTAACAATGATCCCAGAAAAGCCGATCGTGCCATATACCTGTCATTTAGTCGAAGCCGATTCTTGATTTGCCAGTCCTAAAAAAAACATTTAGTTCAGCTGTCTTGTAAGCCACTGGTTACATCCACTGAGTAGCTGCCGATAGTTCTCTCTCTGTCAGCATTGGAAGTTAATCGTGGAAGAAACGATTCAAATGTTGACATTATGTTGAAAAAAATTGTTAAGTGGTTTCTGGTGAGATTAAAATCGATGTATACTGAAGCCAAATCTACAAAATGTTTTTCTAAAATTAAAAAAAAGCAAAAAATAGATTTTCTTGATTTTCTCGAGTACAAAAGATCGATCCAAAAAATCGGAAATCGGAATGGAAAAAATCGATCTTCTAAAAATCCTAAAAATCCCAATCATAAAATCCCAACCGAAAGTACTTCATTCATTATGAGTATCATTTCTAATTTTAAATTGATATTTGTGAATAAGCGGTTAGAGGAGACGAAACAAACAAGAGAGTGGATTGGATTTCTATGTGTATCATATGATAATTCAACATGGTCAGGACATGTCTATCCCAAACACGAACAATGATACACAAACATAAACATGTGAAAACAAACACGATGTTTAAAATTCAAGAACATCATGTACAAACATATCACCCGATGTCGCAGTATTCATTGCTTTCATTTCATTTCTTTTCATACACGGAAAGAAATTATTCATCCCAAAACATTTTTTTGTAGAATACTTTTTCACAGAAACGAACTTGAAATTTAATTCGCATTACAAAAATTGCACGAGCTAAGAGGCTATGAGTTCATGCACTATTGCAAGTCTGAATAATTAATCCTTGGTTTCGTGCAATGAAAACATTCTCTGAATAGAAAGAAGCTTTCTATGAGATTTTTTTGCGTGCATGTTGCCAATTGAAGTCTGGGGAACCGACCGCACAGTGGGCGACGTCGTATAAATGCTGGCCAAATAAATAAATACCCAAAAATAAGTTTTAGATGCGACCTTCAGCGGCACACATCAGAACCAGCAGAGAAATTTCAGCGGCTAAAACACACCATTAATTTCTCGATGTTGCCACAAACTGAATGAAGGAAAAAACCAAAAGCTACACTTATACCACACTACACATGTTATGTGTGTATTGCATTCATCATTTCATTCACATTCACTCGTTTTATAGTTCGGGTCGCGTTCGTCGCGAACAAGCAGTATGGCCATTTGTAAATATTCAAAGATAGAGCCAAAATTGTTGCTCCCGTGGTCGAGTGGTTAGCGTCACGCCTAACATGTCACTGCTGAATAATTCTGGTACTTTATATTCGATTAAAATTAACTAAACATCTCCGCCACGCTCTATTCAATTTTAGTACTTGTTCAAATAGCTAATAATAGCGAATGTTATATGAATTCAATATATAAATTGATGCGTGCACTAAATAATGAAATCAATTATGAAGAACTCTGATATCAATTGACGTTTATTTTGTTCAGAACAGATAAAGAGGTTTATTTTATTTGCCCAATATTTTAGACGAAGCACCCATTGCCATGATGGGAAAGCATTTTTTCCACGTCAACATACCAACACACCACGTGTTGAATAGTGATGATGTGGTGTCCGATTCGCTTCTTCTACTCTACACACTGCCGGTGCTCGGGGTGAAAATACAAGAGAAACTAAACACCATGTTCGAACATCATGTGAGACATTAGGATTAAATATCGTATGTCCAAACATACTACGAATACAAACATGTCACATTTTCAAACATAGGTAAGAAAAAACCATGTTTGTATTCGAACACAAAACTGCGAACAGCAGCGTGGATATGTTGATTCTGGACGCAGTGTTTTTTGTGAAACATGGAAGACTGGTTGCCACATATAATTCTGTAAAATTTTCTAAAAAAAAACCTGAACATCTTATTTTTAGCAAAAACAATCTGTATCAAAAAACTAACTAAATGAAAAGAAAGGATTATTTTCATAATGAATTTATTTTCCTCGTGTATGGGTTGTTAAAGTCATATCAATACAAAAAAGTAAATCATAAACACTTTACTCATAATCCTCTGAATTGTATGATGTTTATACATGATTTTACTGAACTTTGCCTTCAAATTTTCCATTATTTCCATCCATGACGCTCCTGCTTGAGCCAATACATAGTTCTTCGCTTTCAAAATAGAGTCCATCATTGTGGGAGCAAACCGATTTCTTTTATTTTTTGTCATTGTGAAGCGAAAATATTCGCTTAACACACGCTGATGGATGTGGAATTATCAAAAACTGTTTTACAAGCGACCTTAGGAATAGATAGGGCCGCGGGTAAGACGGACAGTGGGGGTATGATGGTTGATTTGTGTAGTTGCAGTATGAATTTCAAATTTATGTTGATGGGAAACCCTTCTACATGCTATTCTATAATATTTATTTAAACCATCCTATGACAATGAATATTGATCAAACGTGGAATAGAGAAACAAAAAACCGAAAATCGAACATGATTCCGCGTGTGGATGTAACTTTTGCGGCTTCGATATTAACCCTCCTATACTCGCGCATTGGTCTGTCAGACCGAGAAATCAAAAAATCGTACATTTCTCAGAAAATATCAACACTACGACTTTGCGATTCTCTCTAGCTTCGTTATGCGTCGTTCGTCATCGTTTAGCGTATCGCATGTGTTGTTACAAAGGGGATGTGTGCCACTTTTTTAACACTTTCGGTCTGAAACACCGACGCGAGTATAGGAGTAACTTTTTTGGACAAGTGCCTTTTTTCATATTCTAGAATATGAATGAAATGTATAAATTAATGTTAGTGGCGTGGAATATTTATTGAATATAATGTATAAGATCATTACCGGTCTATTCTTATTTGATTCCAGTCCCTTTTGTAACTGGATTGAACGGATCCATATATTAACTATTCGTCGTTAGATTCAAACGTTCAAAAGCAAAATATAAATGTATGACTTTCGTATAGTTATTCGCTAAATATAATGGTCATACATATACACACTTGTGAAAAAATTTCACTTGTGGAAGTATTGTAAACAGTAAACTAAAAACTAATCGGTGGCTTATGATAATTTTTAATAGCTACAGTTTCGGGGATATTTTTTTATAATGGACAATATCGACAAGAAAACAAGAAAAAGAAAAGGAAGTTCCTAGAAATCCTTTTATATCATCTTTTTATGCCCCATCAAAAAAGGCATTAATTTTTAGTTTACCAAGAATACAGAGACAAAGAATATTAGAAATATGCAAACTTTATATTTCAGAACCTTTATAATCTGGTAATTATCTAGAAGGTCGTTATACATTCTTCTCTTCGATCCCCTTCGATCCCCGACCCGAAAAACACGCTGCAATTGCATGAAATGTAAAAAAATATGTTTATTTCGAGCATGCAGTTATGCTATGTTCTGATTCATACTCTATTGAAATCACAATCGATTAATACGTTTTTATGTTATTTTATAGCTCTTTATATTTCTGTTGTTTCACCAAGCAGTGGACTGTATTCTGCGATCATGTTTGTGCGTTTTCGAACCAAACTTTTCCACAGTCGCCCATGCGGCTGACACGCAAGGTCAACGAATATGGCAATCTCAACCAAAGTAGCAGTTATGCTACTTAGGAGAGAATGCGTTTCCACGGAAATGATTCCGAGCGGCCCAGTGCCGCGTGCGATGCGAAGCAAATGGAAAATTCCATTCGCTTCTTTGGTCCTGTTAAGGACCAATCCAAAACCAAACCACACCACAGACCGAATGAGGGATTAATCGGTTGATAGCAAATAAATAACTTATTCCTTTGTACACATTTTATTTACACCAAATTTACAATATTTAACAAGTTCAAACATTCTTTTTAGTTTCTTGCTTCAAATAACTTTAGCAGACCAAAAGAAGCTTCCTTCCAAGTTAGCGGTTGAAATAGAAGTCTTCCTCCCTGCACGCAGTGCAATTTGCTTGCGCTCGCAATGCACTCTCCCACGGGTGGGGCGTATGTTGGTGTTTGTGTCCTCGCGATCGTCCTTTCGTTGCGTTCCTTCCTCTGCCATCCTGTCGGTCGTACTTTCAGTGCGCTGCGCTGAGCGGTGGACTGAACATACTCCCACGGCAGAAGGAAAGTCATTCTGTTGAATTATCCTTGTCCTCAATCGATGCGTTGTCTAAAATAGGTAGTGGCGCTGGTTTGTGAATCGGTCTTCTAAAAGTTGAATCGCCAAAATCTATATCCACGACTTGAACTAGGCCATCAAATCCAAGGTCGGTTCGTGCGACTCGGCCTATCTCTCTTTGTTGAGTTGGAACCTTGTATTTCTTTGGGAGGACGACTGTATTGATAACCACGTTGAATTTCTTTCTTGTCCATTTTGCTCTCAATAGGAGGTCTACCAAATGTTCATGAGACCAGCGATTCCAGAAATGCTGTCTCAGCTGCTGGATGCGTTGCAATCGGTACAATCGATTTATGGGAATATCTTTATAGGAGAGTTCGAGTATGGATATTAGAGAGCTACCAATAACCATGTGCTCAGTTATCAAAACTTCTGGGTCTTTTGAGAACAATGGGAAAATAGGGGTCATGAGTTCCTAATAACATAAAAGAGTCGCAAATTCCATTTTTTAAGGATAGTTTGTTTATAAACATGATTTAGAAGAATCGTTAAACTTTTTATTCCGGCCTCCCAATGAAGCGCACTTGAGGGAAAGGATGTCCATTCTTTTGCTCTAGTTTTTCGCTTGCGTTTATTACTCCTAGCATCTCTTGATAGTACATAAGTTCTGATATTTTTATCATTCTTCTTTTCGAAATTTAACTTTTACTTGCAAAGTTGCCACTTTAGAATCCTACTTGCATCTGAGTTCTCATTTATTTCATAAAAGTGTTCTGAGCGTACAAACTCTTCTATGAACTTATCATATTGTTGTTGGCCTTCCCGTTGCTTGTATAGCTTGTATTTCTATAGAACTCTATGCTTATAATCTTTTAGCTGTCTATATGTCTTCTGCGATGGTAGTTGAACCATATCATAACCTTGAAAGTTGCGACGCAATGTAGACTGAGAGTGAGCTTCGCACTCATCAATCTCGATTGGCACACATTGCTTAGTGGCCACGTGATCCAATTTTCCAAAATTATGAATCTGTTGACTTAATTGCTTTGTTGAAAATGTTACTGTATGTGAATGAAAGGTAGAACCAGATACAGATTCGCTTTTAACCTTTCCACCAATTAGCCATCCAAATTGCGAGTCCATCAAAGTTGGCAATTTTTCTGAAAACTTCACTCGTCCGGGTTTAATGAGATCATCGAACCACTCCATTCCGATTAGCAAATCTATTTGTCCAGGTTTGTAGAATGAAGGGTCAGCCAATTGTGTTCCGGGCGGAATGTTCCATGAGGCTATATCTATCTCGTAAGTTGGCAGAATACCAGTGACTTTATGAGTAACCAAGCAATTCAAATCGATTTCGAAGTTGCTATATTTAGAGCATACTTTTATCCTAGCTTTGTGTTGAGCTTTGGATTTGATGTTGCTAACTCCGTTTACTGATATGTTTGCCTTTTCTTTCTGCACTCCTAGCCTATCAAGCATTGACTCTGAAATGAAGTTGATTTGCGAGCCACTATCCAAAAGTGCTCGACTTGTATGCGGATTTCCGTCTTTATCCAAAACTATAACTTGTGCTGTTAGCAAAAGCACTTGCTGAGCTGGTTTTCCATGCGTGTTGGAATAAGCAGCAGTAATATCCTGCATTGATGAACCTCTCGAAGTGCTGGGAGTGCAATGCTGTTTTTGATTCTCTAATGCTGTATGTCTTTTACCCATATTTGATGAACGAACTCCTTCCCTGTGAAGCAAACTGTGATGTCTACGCTGACACTTTGAGCAACATTTAGATGATGGACAATCTAACCCACGGTGACCTCTTCTCAAACAATTGAAGCAAACTCGTTTGTCACGCACCATTTTGAGTCGCTCATCAATATCCAATCCATGAAAACTTGAGCATTTGAATGCGAAATGGTTACCTTCACAAAACTCGCAATTAGCCGAAACTGTAGCTGTGTTTACTCGCGAATTTGGTTGTTTGTTCGATACTTGATTTCTTTTACGTGACATAGAATCTAACTGTTTTTGATTGTTATCTTTCAAGAATGGAAATGCGATTTTTAAGAAATGAGATTGTATCATGATAATTCGGAAGCGACCCATGTTCCATTGTTGATTCCCATGCTCGTTTGCTTTCTTTGTCTAGAGCGCTAGTAAGGATGTGTACGACAACCAGTTCGGACACACCTGAAAATTCCTGACCCAGAAATTTCAAATTTTCGACATGACCCACACATGTATCAACAAGCTTCCGTAATTCGCAATGATCTTCTTTAAATATCTTCGTTATGCTTAACAGACCAACAATATGCATATCAATCATGCGCCTCTTATCCTCGAACCTCTCTCTTAAAATTTCCCATGCGCGATCATAATTGCCATCAGCAATTGTTTTCGCATCAATCAAACCGGCAGCATCCCCAATCAATGCTTTCTCCAAATGATAGAGCTTGATTCGTGATGGTTCATTTGACTTTTCCACCACATATTGGAACATAATCTTGAACTTTTCCCGCTGCTCGTATTTCCCATCAAAAGTAGGGATGGCACGAGGAAGCGATTGTTGCACAATCAACGGCTGTTGAGTTGCACGTTGATTAGCAGTAGGACGATTTTCAGACGTGGCAATATTCTCGAGCCATGTCTCGAGATGAATGGACACATTGTCATATAGCGTTTCGAATTCAACGTACTTACAGTCTTGTTCCTCTTTCCGATCATGCGCCACCACCGCCACGATCCGTTCATGGTAGTTGTGAAATTCCTTATAGGCAGCATCTAGTTTCTTTATGTACACCTTTACCTGTGGCGATGTTAGCTGCGTTTGTTCCTCTTCCACTCTCTCCAACATGTCGTATAAGCGGATGATTTTCCCTTTCGCTAGTCCTCGAAGATTGGACAGCGTGTTGTACTCTGCCATGTCGGCGCCATCGCCGCTACCGGATTGCGCACCGGTCCCGCCAGCAGCTCCACCTTTAGCATGCGTGTTCTTCATTCTATAGCACTTGAAATCACTTCCACTTTAAGCTTTAATAGTTTTTGTTGCACATTAAATGTTTTCATAAATTTACCAATGTCCAATGTCTTTTTCCAATAATCCAATAATCACTTTTTGTAATTTGCAAGCACTTTTTCCAGTCTTTTTGCGATTCATTATTCCAATTTTGTTTGCTACCAACCAGCTAATCCACTCACTCAAATCCATGGCACAGTTTGCTTGCCAAATCGTTGACCAAAATCCAAACGCCATCCATATGTCATCCGGCCTCCATCCGGCTCGAAGGACCAAATGTTGTTTCACCAAGCAGTGGACTGTATTCTGCGATCATGTTTGTGCGTGTTCGAACCAAACTTTTCCACAGTCGCCCATGCGGCTGACACGCAAGGTCAACGAATATGGCAATCTCAACCAAAGTAGCAGTTATGCTACTTAGGAGAGAATGCGTTTCCACGGAAATGATTCCGAGCGGCCCAGTGCCGCGTGCGATGCGAAGCAAATGGAAAATTCCATTCGCTTCTTTGGTCCTGTTAAGGACCAATCCAAAACCAAACCACACCACAGACCGAATGAGGGATTAATCGGTTGATAGCAAATAAATAACTTATTCCTTTGTACACATTTTATTTACACCAAATTTACAATATTTAACAAGTTCAAACATTCTTTTTAGTTTCTTGCTTCAAATAACTTTAGCAGACCAAAATAAGCTTCCTTCCAAGTTAGCGGTTGAAATAGAAGTCTTCCTCCCTGCACGCAGTGCAATTTGCTTGCGCTCGCAATGCACTCTCCCACGGGTGGGGCGTATGTTGGTGTTTGTGTCCTCGCGATCGTCCTTTCGTTGCGTTCCTTCCTCTGCCATCCTGTCGGTCGTACTTTCAGTGCGCTGCGCTGAGCGGTGGACTGAACAATTTCCATGAATTATATTCAGTTGCTTACTTTTTATTCATAACAGTGAAAAATTCGAATTTCGAATTTCCGCTGTCAAATCCATACATTTGTACGCAACTTGTATCGAAGTAGCATCGATACTTCGTTTTTCGGTAAATCTTCTTCTTCTTCAATGGCACTAACGTTCGTAGAGGAACTTCGCCGTCTCAACGTAATATTACTTGCGTCATTTTTATTAGTACTTAGTTGAGATTTCTATGCCAAATAACACGCCTTGAATGCATTCTGAGTGGCAAGCTCTAGAATACGCGCAAGAATGCAAGACTTGCACGGAGGAAATTTCTTTGACGAAAAATTCCCCCGACCAGAACGGGAATCGAACCCGAACACCCGGTATGTTAGTTATGACGCTAACCACTCGGCCAAGGGAGCACTTTTCGGTAAATACTTCGGTCTTTCAATCCGACAGCAGAAAAGAAACGGGTTTGGGAGTGAAGAGCATAGTGCTAGGGAACGAGCGAGACCATTCTCCAGTCACTTCGCAATCACAACCAAATGGCATATAACTCTTGGGCATATTGTCTTTGGAATTAAGTGATTATTACACCACTTCGTTTAGCCGATAAATAGGTTCAAAATCTTGTAAAATGGTCTAAATAAACTAAACAATATAAAACACTGAACATGTAGGAAAAAATGAAAGACTTCGATCATTTCCTAATAGATCGCAAAAATGTTTGCATAAATTGTTGAGATATATTTCTACGCATCCATCGCAATGAATAACATATTATTTTTCTTGAGATAAACAATTGAATAATTGTAAAATGTCAAGCATTATCCAAACGCGTTAAGTACCACGTGGTCCCATTTGTGCTCCTCAAATGGTACCGATTCAAAAGAGCAACCGAAGTAACAGCAGAGTACGGTTTCCCTAACACTGACTTCAAAACCAATATGCTTTGGAAAATCGAACTACTAAACCGGGGAGACTGAGAAAATCTTCGATACAGATTCTAAAGACGAATGAACCTTCAAGTTTAAAGCATCTATGGTATAAAAAAATAGAAGTTAAGGTTGTTGATTCATGCAAGCCATGGCTACTCCTGTATCCGCATGCATTTTTGTACTCCGGAATTCCTAACAAGGACTATAAAAGCGGGTTCGAACACAACGCTCATTGAATCAAAAATTTAAACAACATAAAGAAATTATTACTAAATAAACGGTAGTCCTACGTCAACCCTACCGTTATATCATAGATATATTCCACGCATTTTATTGTAAAGGAATCCACATTTCACCTGAGAGTTGGTCAAAATGTGCAGAATCAAACGAGGATTACTTCGAATATCAATATTTTAAGGTTCTCCTGGAAATTATGAGTTTTCTTCACAAAATCAAAAACTAACAATTTTAACTGGCACACCTGGTAATATATTGTAAACGACTGTTGTTAATAAAAAAAAATATAATTTTTGGCTCTATTTTGAGATTGCTCGAAATAAATTTTCTACTCCAACATTCAGCCGACAAATAAAAAAGGGATAAAATGATATAGGGGAACTGGGGGCAAAATGAACACCCTAAGCAATTTTAGGCTTTTTTCTTCGAAAAACTAACAAAACATTGCGGAAATCGCATAAATTTAACGTTCTAGTCTTATTTTTATTGCATGCATAACGCAAAGTTTGAATAATGACTTTTTTAAATGATAATTTTTGTATTTTTAACAACACCAAAAACGATACTGTTTTTTTGTGTGCGGGTACTGGGGGTAAAATGAACAGGTAGTGGGGGTAAAATGAACAGGTATTGGGGGTTAAATGAACATGTGATAGGGGTTATTCAAACATTTTGTTTTATACTGTTATCGTCAAACGTGGAATGTATAGAAGAATGTATACACTTAAGATTACACACAATACACAAGGAAACCTTCGGCGGAAATTTTCAGAAATAATTAAGACGTTAGGAAAATGTTCTGAATAAAGATGACAAATGTGTTCTAAAATGTGATGAAAAAAAACATAAGATCAGGGGTAAAATCATTTATTCGTTCAACAAAAATCATAAAACAAATTCAAATAACAGGACGATCATTTGCAAGGCAATTATTGCCATGAAGAAACTCAAAACAAACAATTAAAAATTAGTTACATATGCGGCATTGAAACCCATCATCGTTGCTACATTGAGCATGGAACCAATTAAGACACGATAGGCATTTCCTCCAGCCATAACCATCGGTCGAATCAGAAAAACAATCTCCACACAGCTCACACAAAGTATCCTCGCACTGTTCATCCGATGTTTTACCCTTGGCTCGTTTTTTTGACGGCTTTCGTCCTTTTTTGATGGACTTGATAGTTTTTGTTGCCTCAGCAGAAGCCAGGTTTTGACGGTAAACGTCGCCGGTAATCTCCACAGCTTTTTCCGACTCGCGCTTTCGCTTCGTTGCTCTGGGAACTGACATCTTCGGCAAAGGTTAAATTTCCGACGGTGTAATATTGAACGATGAGTTCGGAGAAATTTCAGAAACTGGGCCAACTTGAACGCTAGCAGGATCGGGTCCATTCGTTTGAACCTCATCAGTACAATATTGGTTTCCTGAGTGAGTAACTGAAACATTGGTAGAAACCTGAAGAGGTACTTGTTGCACAGTGGAGTCATCAACTACCATTGGAATTGGCATCACAGTGGCTTCTGGTTGATCAGTTACTTCAGATGGAGCGAAGTCATCGTTGCTGAAGACATGTCTGTTATATGGCCAAATGCCACATTTACGAAAGCCGCTCGTTGCCACACTACCAGAAGCTGCTTTGAGAAACGCGGTACCCATCAGCTCAGAGACGTCGTAAAGTCCAATAGTCCTTGCAGGGTTTTGACGCATGAAATTCTCAGAAGCAGCTGCGTAGTAACTTTTGAAAGGCCCCATGAACGCCACGTCCAAGGGCTGAATTTTGTTACTACAATATGGTGGCAATACAAGAACAGTGACAAAATTTGCACGAGCTCTTTCGGCAAATGCCAGATTTTTCGTATGGGAGCTGTGTCCATCAATGATTAGGAGTGCAGGGTTTTCCTTGGTGGGATTCACGTTCTCCAGGAAATGGTCGAACCAATCGAGGAAGACTTCACTGGTCATATAACCGGAAGGGTTACAATTGAACTTTGTCCCATTCGGTGCTCCTCTCTTAAGCGCATCGTGCATGCGCACACGGGGGAAAATCATGTACGGTGGCACATGCTGTCCGGTTGCGGACATACACATAACAACCGTCGTCAGTACGCCCCTCTCAGCCGATGTTAAGGAACCTACTTGCTTCTTTCCCTTTTTAGCAGCAATTTTTAGCTTTTTCGGAGGAACCTGTAATTGTTAAATTTATGTTAAGTAAATTATGAGCAGGTATAAAAAAGCTGTCTAGCTTACGGTGCTTATTCCGGTTTCATCAGCGTTAAATATACGCGCCGACGGAAACTGATGGCTGTCCAGCGTGCTCCGAAGAAGGTCGAAAAATGCTCCCACGGAAACCTTGTTAAAGCCCCGTGCACGATCTGCAGATGTGACTTCCGGCTTCCGGAAGGAAAGGATTTGATTCCGTCGAAGGAAACCATCAAGCCAGCTCCTACCGGCCATCTTCAGCTTGTGGTTGAATGGATGGGGAATACCGTTCCTCTCAGCTAACTCATACGCCAGTTTTTGTACGTACTTCATAGTGATCCCATAGAATCGGGCCTCCAAATCCAGCAAGTGTTGAACCAGCTCCGTCTCTTGTTCGGCTGAGAAAACCGACTTTTTCGATCCCAGGCCTTTTTTCTTCTGTGGTGACACTATCCACCTGGCGAGCGTTATTCGTGGGATCTGGTACTTGATGGATGCTGCATTTACGGACATTCACATCCAACAGCATGTTTTGCTGCTGTCATTTGTGTGTTTGTCCAACTCTGCCTTTCGGTTTTTCGTTTGTAGACCCGAGTCATCTGGAGAAGAATCTGTGATTAGACACACTGTTCATTTTACCCCCATCGTTCACTGTTCATTTTGCCCCCGCAGCAATTTATTTTTTCAAGGGCTTTTTTAAAACGGTTTTTGATGAAAATACTTAGGTACCTACGACTTCTTTCGATAGATCAACGACAATACGATGTGTGAACAAAACTGGATCAACCAATTGAACGGATATCAATTTTTCACCTCAAAAAAGCTTATTAATCACGAGCAGAAATTTACATCACAGCCAGTACTGAGCAGGTGATTTTGGTTTTGTTTACCTTTTTCACTTTTTGACAGTTCTTGATCGGTACAGGGTGGCCCAAAAGACTTGAAATACTTATAGGACAGGGTGGATAAGCATTTGGAAATAATTTCTACTGTTTTTTCGGTCATTTGACTACCTGTTCATTTTACCCCACTTGTTCATTTTACACGCAGTTCCCCTAACCAGATTCCATACAACAAAAAAATATATATCCACCGCTCGGGAAAACATTTTGTTCCCGCTGTTGTTACGGTATGAGACGATAAACCCCATTCTTCGAAGCATTAGCTCATATCAATTTGCAAACGAAGCTCCTTCCTTAAATAAAGATTTGTTTTGTATCCTTCCGCTGCAAAGTATTTGCTCACAATCAGCTAATCCAGAATCGCGGAAAAACCGCCGTTCTCAAAAATCCGCAAAAAAAATAAATAAAAAATAAACAAACACTCCGCAGAGCAAGCAGCACCTGATTCTTCTGGGGGATGACTCGAACGAGTTTCACGGGAGTAACATCTTTGTTTATACAAATTCGCGAAATCGGAAATACCTCGGCTCTATCTGTTTCGGCTGTTTCGCTGTTTAGATACAAAACCACACTTCCGCGGATTGTTGTTGTTCTGAGTGACGGTAAGAAAACAGGATGTGACGGCACGGCACACGCCGTAGTTTGCCGTTCGTCTTGTCACGGCATGGTGCACCCGATCGTTCCCATTCCCGGTCGGAGGATAAAACGAGGCGATATACTATATCTAACTTGGCGCTTGGTTTGATGTGGGCGCGGAGTTGCAACAGTGGACGGAAATACCTCGGGTCTGTGGGCATTGGAATGGACTAGGCTGGTAGCGTCATTCTGATAGAATCGATAGCCGTGTTGACCTCTAATCAATATTTTCCGTCTGCTGCAGTCTGCAGTCTGCAGCCTGTAAGTAATCCAATTATAGGTTGAATTGAATTTAATTGCATAGTTCGGTCAGAACTATTTGGCCTATTTAGTTACCATTCAATTAGGTCGATTTAACGGATCGATTCGGTTTCAATTGATCGCGAGAATTTATTCATTGGCGGCTGTTTTTCAAATGAATTGATCTGTGGAGTAAGTTAGTCCGCCATGTTTGATGGTATCTGAGCAAATTTATAAACAGCGGCTCAATTTCATAGCCAAACCGGAAAGTTTATGTAGCATGTCAAATTAATGTTAATAGAATGTAAGCTCACGTTTCTCGTTTTTTTTTTGTTGAATCGTTTTGTGTTAAATCACAAACCAATCGGATATTAAATTATCTGAAGAGGCTAACTTATGAATCCCTGTCTAAAAATGAACGAGAAAAAACTCTGCGTGCCCCTATCTTGTTTCTCATGAAACCACTTGGTTCATTTATAGAGTGGGCGTGAAGATAAACACTCTGATAGAACACGTATGAGGGGCTTCATCGGGGAATATTTTCTATCGCAGCGATGGCGTGGGATGTTCGCACAGCAAACTTTCTAGCAGTAGCGGTGATAATGGATATCAAATGTTACTAATGTTGTTATTATTTGTGTTGTGTGCGTTCGCTTGAGATTTAGCTGGAATTTCGCGAACAGAGTTTATTGAGGTAAAATTGCACCATGCTCCAACGCGCAGCAGCACTTAATTTTGATTGTGGGCGCAACCAGCTAGGGATTACATTAATCGCACACCCAAACTAGCGTTGTCAGAAAGCAATTCATTTTCGACAGAAAACATGTCATTTCCTGCCTTGAAGCATCAAATAGGCAAATAATGTCATATGTCCCCCAACGCTTCAAAATGTTTGTATTGTATGGAAGCTTTCTTTTTTCTTCCTTCATCTTTTTTGGGATTGCACACAAAAAAAAAATTCAAACGCCGTGAATAGGGATCGAACCAAGGCCGACTGGAATGATATACTATTTTACACGACCACGCTATTCTCATAGCTAATGATGCTGTTACGCAGAAGCGTGATAATATTACATCTCATTACAAATTGAAGTTGGAAAGTGTTTTCTAATTTTACTCTTAGAAAACACTTTCCAGCATGAAGAAGAACTATATCCATCTCGTTCTGGTCCGTGTATATATGTGGCGAAGTGATGCGTGCTTATTTGTAACGTGTCTTTTGTTTCGCTCGCTCGTATTCATCTTATATTGCAGCACCATATATATTATACAAATGCTTACCAGTGTTTGTGAGTCATGGCATTTTCTGTCATTTTTACGCTCATTTAATGTAATAAATCGGGATAACAAAACATGAGCTAAAAATCAACTTTGGGTGCAGATATAAATTTTGGCATAGCTGCTGAATGTATATCGTAAAATCAGTTCAGAAATATTAATTTGTTTTTGCGTTAACTTTATGCATGACAAAAAACAACTGATGCGATGAACATTTTTGGTTGAAGAGATCGGTTATATTAGGACCTTAACTAAAACTTCCTTCCCAAAAAGTTTCTTCCCTGTTGTTGTACTTTTTTGCATTCTGTGAGCGGTTCCATCAATAGGTTCGACTCTGCAAGTTGATCCTAGCACATTTTCCTTTCATCCTATAAATTTTATCCCAAATATAACGCCAAGTGTATGTGAATCTAAGTTTATACGAAAACAACTACAGCACTCGTTCGCTAACTGGGCGTTGTTTAACCGGGCTGCTCTTTAACTGGGCTGCTCTTTAACTGGGCTGCTCTTTAGCAGGGCGCTCGCTAACTGGGCGATAGCTCAGTTAAAAATCAGTTAAACGTCAAATATAATGTAAACAACAACATTGGTGAGGGGTACTCCGATGCATCACAGATCTATGATCATCAATACACTGAGAGAAATAATTAGTATATTCTAGTATATATAAATGGTAAATACAAGTGTCAAAATATATAGCATAATATCGGCCCAACATCGATTCTGCTTCCTGAATTTCGGACCATCGTCCAGTTTATTAATATCAAGTTGCAATACGAATGCATTT
The DNA here is from genome assembly GCF_029784135.1 of Toxorhynchites rutilus septentrionalis. NCBI lineage: Eukaryota > Metazoa > Arthropoda > Insecta > Diptera > Culicidae > Toxorhynchites > Toxorhynchites rutilus. The sequence goes on along the minus strand of NC_073745.1, from coordinate 295,062,608 downwards.
TCAGTTCTTGTAATAAAGACATAAAAGGTTATCTTTTGTTCATCTATTTCTTTCAAATAAAATTTCAACATGCAAAATGTAATCGATTAATTCGAGAAGCAGAAAATCGGAGCTTGGTGCGAATGAACTGAAAAGTTTCGATGGTCCGAGACTTTTCGGACTTGAGCACTTGTTTATGCTGGCACAATTTGCAGATGAAAAGTGAAAGTTAAAGTTGCTTATTTATTTTTAACTTTTAAGAACGAAAGATTATCTGTTTGCCGGTCTCTTGCGTTTTGATATACAGAGTGACAAAAACAAATTAGTTCACCTACGTCATTAAGTTGCATTTAACTCAAAACTGTAAACATAAGATTATGAACTTGTCAAACCATGCTGCCAAACAATTCCAACCCAGCAAACATTAAATCGTGTATAGAGCATCGAATATCCGATATTTTGGGTGGTATATGATGCGCCCAAATAGCATATACAGTAAGTTAACTCTAATCCAACATACCGAGGCACTACTCAGTGTCGCATTAGAGGTGATTCTGACATGTAATTGGACATTAACGATGATAGTGGTACAGTGTCCACGTCTGGTGGCGACTTTCAATCTGGGGCCATAATTTGGGACCCAATCTCGATGTTTACAAAAATATCCAATTAGAGATGAAAACGTCTAATTATTTGTGTCCCATTACAGGTCTGGCCAATTAACTAGATGTCGAATTAGAGTTAACTTACTGTACATGCAAGGTTATTAGGCAATACCAAATGACCTAATAAGTCTGTTGTCATACGAATATACGATTGATCACTGGCAACTTTTAGAGCCACCGCATACTACAGGCTTTCTGTCAACCAACAGTTTGGTCGGGTCGGCCTTCTGGAGCAAAAACCGACCCAACTGAATCGGCATAATGTGCGCACATGCATACTTCTCCGTACTGATTAAGAAGCCGACCAAACTGTCGGCCGACAAATTAGTCTGTAGTCTGCGGGGGCTTTTAGGGATATAAATGTTTGATATAAGTGGTGGCTATGGTCATAAAATTGCTCCGATGGGATATGAACTCCGGTTGTTTGGATTATCAAGCCGCAGCTATCTCGCACGGCTATCTGAAATATGATTCTAGGCAGTGAAAGCTCTTACATATGATACAAAATAGTTGTAATCGAATACAGTATTCCTGGTTGTCCATTGTGTTTTAGTAAAAATATTGCAAAATTTATATAGAAATGGTTAAATAAAGTTCAGTACTACATGTTTCAAGTAATCAAATAAAATGAAGTAAAAAAGATCATTCATATTTTAACAATTTAAAACTGCCTTCGGGCCTGCGCAGCAAACATTAAATCGGAAAAAATTCTGAAATTGGAGGTGATATACATACATCCAAGACACATTACTTGTATGCTGTGCAGTGACGTCGAGTGAAGCTTTTGCACCCGGGGCGGGAGAGTTGATTTGCATCCCCACATCCCATCAGAAATCATATTTATCCAATTTCTTCATATAAATTCGGTTCATTCTGCACCCCTAAAACCTTGCACCCGGGGGTGGGTCGCCTCCTCCACACTACCCAGGCGACGCCACTTATAATGTGTATAACTGGCATATGCATACCAAAATTGGAGGCCATATACATGTATATAGGGTATATAACGTTATATAAACGATAATTATACGATTTAATTTTTGCTGGGATGTATGTATATCGCCTCCACGTTTGCATGTATGGCCTGGCTAGGCGCACCATATACATGCAATTTCTATTAGTCATACTTGTATATTTGTGAATATGAACCTCAAAATAAAATCACTACACTAAACCTTTGCTTCAAACAACTTATACAGTAATCAAATCACGCAAAAAACATTAAGAACTGCTGAAAATCTCTTATCAATCTTTGTTAAAATTTAAAGATGTGCTCAACTCCGGTTTTGTTGACAACTTTTATGCATTCAATTAAATCGTACGATAATTATATATAAACATAAACATTCCCACCCTTCCACCTTCATTATACACCTCGTAGTAGAAATCTGTCATTATGCATACACTCTCCTACGAAACATAGTGGAAAAAATATATTCGTCGATGTAGACAAGCGGTGAAAAAGGAGACACTTTATGACGAGTGATTTGTATGGAATTTCACTGCCGCGCTCGTAGGCTAAACCAATTATTAGTACAGTAGAAATTGACAAGATTGGTTGCATTTATCAAAAAAATCGTTATATTTACAAATTTTCTCTTAGTGTAGTTTTCATTTTGCGCTTCCATATTTATCGATACATATTTTTTTCTGAGTGTAACCATTGACGTTCCCCTCAGTGTTTTGTGGCGTTTGAAAAGTCAGCCCAGTTAACGAGCAGAATTCGCTAACTGGGTGGTGCCTTCTGCCCAGTTAGCGGACAACCGCTGTACTCACAACCAATGTTCCCACTCGTACAGATTGATCTGGAATGGTACAGATTTTTTCGTTATTTTTGGTAAATATTCTGTACGATACAGAGTACAGATTTTTGTCAAAAAGGGTACAGATTTTTTCGGCGTGTGAAATTGCTTACATTTGAACAAAGCAACATTAAAGTACATGACAACTTTTACACCGCAGTATCGCTTGGTGCTGCTAATCATAAGAGCGTTTACAATGCAATAATTGATCAGTTTCATAAGGACGGAATTCTTTACAAGGATCGTCTGAAAGGATTCGCGTCGGACGATGCGACTGTGATGGGGGGTTTTGAATTCCGTAATGCGCTCGATAAAAATTGATCACCCATATTTAATAGTCGTCAAATGTACATGTCATTCGCTGGCTTTGTGTGCTAGTTATGCATGTGAGAAAGTCCCTGACTATATTGAGGATTTATTTAGCGACATATATACAACCAGGTTTTGTTTTACACAGTTTTTTACGAGGTTTTTTTTACGCGGATTTTCCATTCAACGTGGTATCATATCTCTTCCTCAGCTCACTTTTTTCCCTCATGTTCCCTCAGAGCATATGACAGTAATTAGTAATGATGAAATGGATAGTAGTTTGACGATAAGCTTCGAAATCGATTCAGCAACGATACGATTAACGTTATTTTGAGATCAAAAGATTTGATTAAACATTGTGGCGGCAGCTCGAAAATTTTAATAATCATGCAGTCTCGATTCATAAAAAATATGTATAAGCATCATCAAACACACGAGTGACTTGCAAATGTAAATGTAGTATTTGTAGTAAATAAATGAGCATTTTCTTCATGCTAATAAAATATTTTTTTCTCTACAACGAACATTATCGATGGTACAGATTCTTAGAAGAAAAAGTACAGATGATTAATATTTTTTACTCTTCTGGTACAGATTAAAATGTGGCAACACTGCTCACAACTACATTAAAACATTTCTATTGAAGTTCGTGGTCCAAATTTAAATGTCATTTTTCTATAATGTAAATTTTCAAGCGCACGTTTCTCTGATAATTCAAAACTTTGGGTGCTTTGAGGCACCCCTAAATCATGTGCGATTGAGTTGAAAATTTGCACAGGTCATTTCTTTGGGCCAATAAACAAAATGTGCATGGTCGGTTCTTTAAATTCGATTATTATTTTTTCCATACCTTCATTGCCGCTCAGGCTAAGTCCCAGAAGGTCGATTTTTGGCCAATTTTTTTTTCGATGTGACATCAGATCTCGATGTTTTATGCATTTTTAAGTCATTTGGCATCGAAAAAAAAAAACGATTTTTCCTCCTTGGAAGATTTTCGAGGATGAAAAATTAAAACTTTGAGCGCTTAGAGACACCCCTAAATCATGTCCGATTGAGTTGAAACTTTGCACAGATTATTTTTTTTGGGCCAATAAACAAAATGTACATGGTCGGTTTTTGAAATTCGATGATGATTTTTTTTCCATACATCTATTGCCACCCGGATACACATAATTCTCTACAAAACAAAATTATCATAGGCAGCTACACGCTCACTAATATAACGAAACAATAGTGGGGCTTCATGGTATGGTTTCAGAAATTGTTTGAAGAAATATGAAAAATCACACATCCTGGTCTCTCCTATGACGGATTTCGCGCCAACTGGTCTATGGGATTGACATGACCCTCTCAGAACTTAATAATATTTTTGGGGCGTGAAGACCTTACATAATTGAGCAATCTGTATTATAGTGATTTTCAACTCATTTGGCTGTTTCGTCACTTTTTGCTTCCATTTTTGGAAGAATGTCGGGAGTGAGAATTGAACTCGTGACCTTTAGCGTGAGAGGCATGGATGTTACCACTACGTCAGATCTCCTCCGAAATCGATGCACTGAAACAAATCGATTTCAAAAATTAAAAGTCGATTTTCTCAAAATAGTCATCTCAGATTCTGATGAAATGTTACATAAATTGTAGTTAAGTATATGCCCTATAACTCTTCCATACATCACAACTTGTGCATATTTAAGGCAAAAAAGATTTCCTATTCAAAACTTTTTGAAGATTTTTTCCTGAAAATTTTCTATTTTTGAGGCACAATATTGACATCTATAGAAGAAATCATGTAGAAATGGGTCTATGGTGACCCTTTGATGGTGAAGTACAGTTTTCAACTTGTTTTTGTAGTCAAATACAATATGTTTCAATTCAGAGAGCAACGACAGCTCTCAAACAATAAAGGGTGTGTCACATCAAATTGCATCACGGAAAAAACGCTGTAGAAATTATCCTAGTAGACCTATCCTTTTGAAAATTTTAGACAGTAAAATAAAAACTATTAAACAACTTTTGGCATTTTTTTTTTATTCATACTTCGAGCCCAAGCCCGTATGCTCGCACCTTTCTCTTTACCCCGTCCATAAGGTTCTGTACAACGTCAGGTTGTAGTTTTTTTTGAACAGAAATCCATTTTCTCTTGAAGTCCGCCTCCAATTTGACAACTTTTGGGTTCTTCCGGAGGGCCTGCTTCATAATCGCCCAATATTTCTCTATTGGGCGAAGCTCCGGCGCGTTGGGTGGGTTCATTTCCTTTGGCACGAAGGTGACCCCGTTGGCTTCGTACCACTCCAACACGTCCTTTGAATAGTGGCACGAAGCGAGATCCGGCCAGAAGATGGTCGGGCCCTCGTGCTGCTTCAATAGTGGTAGTAAGCGCTTCTGTAGGCACTCCTTAAGGTAATCCTGCCCGTTTATCGTGCCGGTCATCACGAAGGGGGCGCTCCGCTTTCCGCAAGAGCAGATCGCTTGCCACACCATGTACTTTTTGGCAAACTTGGATAGTTTCTGCTTGCGAATCTCCTCCGGAACGCTGAATTTGTCCTCTGCAGAAAAGAACAACAGGCCCGGCAGCTGACGAAAGTCCGCTTTGACGTAGGTTTCGTCGTCCATTACCAGGCAATGCGGCTTCGTCTGCATTTCGGTGTACAGCTTCCGGGCTCGCGTCTTCTCCACCATGTTTTGCCTTTCGTCGCGGTTAGAAGCCTTCTGAACCTTGTATGTACGCAGGCTCTCCCGCTGCTTGGTCCGCTGGACGAATGAACTTGACAAATTCAGCTTATTGGCGACATCCCGGATCGAACTTCTCGGATCACGTCTAAACTGCTTAACTACGCGCTTGTGATCTTTTTCACTGACGGAGCATCCATTTTTGCTGTTCTTCACCTTCCGGTCGAGAGTTAGGTTCTCGAAGTATCGTTTTAGTACTCTGCTGACCGTGGATTGGACGATTCCCAGCATCTTACCGATGTCCCGATGTGACAACTCCGGATTCTCGAAATGAGTGCACAGGATTAATTCACGACGCTCTTTTTCGTTCGACGACATTTTTCCAAATTTACGAAAAATTGACAGTGAAGCATGGCCAACGTGATCTATACACTCTTATCTGATTATCTGATTATAAGCTGAAGATATAATTCCTTAAAATTAAATTTCTACAGCGTTTTTTCCGTGATGCAATTTGATGTGACACACCCTTTAGCCATCTGCCAAAAATCTCTTGATCGGTAGGTCTGGTATCGAATAGTTGTTGTAGATTTAGGTATGTCATATGTTGTAGAGTCACTGTATGTCACTGTAGATATGATAATAATAAATGGATTGTAGAGATAACTAACGGATGAATAAAATGGCTCTGCAGTTGTTTGAAAATTACCAGTCATAACCGACAGCAAATATGAAGTGACGGAATATAAATAGCACTATTTCGTTTCTGCGAAATCATCAGAATTCAACAATGAAAAGTGTGACATTATTTAGCAACATGAGTCAAGCCGTGATCTCCAAGATTTGCAAGGATTGTAAATGCAATACGGGTATTAACCTCCTCCCGTATTATTTAATACGTCACACATCAAGTGATTTCACTGCTCTGCTGAGCGTTCTAGCGCCCTATGTTATGCAAGTGAGACTCGATATTGTACAGGAAAGGGTTAGCAACCCCAAGTGTAATCGTAATAAACTACGTCGGTTAACATAAATAGAGAAAATACGTTCACTGGGATATACCTATCCGTTGGATGATACAACGCATGTTTGTGAATCTTGTTCAGCAGTGATTTGGCACGATAGGTGTGAAAAAAACGACGTATAGATAAGGAAAGAACTAACCAAAATATTAAGGATTTGTTGCTCTCTGAATTGAAACATATTGTATTTGACTACAAAAACAAGCTGAAAATTGTACTTTAGCATTTAAGGGTCACCATCAATCCATTTCTACCTGTAAAGTTTTCAAATTCAGTAGATGATCCCGAAATCTTCAAAATAATAGATAAAAAGAAAAAAAAATGGTAAGATATGATGATTGTATCTCTTAGAATACAGTGACACCTGTTTTTGTGCGGTATATGAAAAGAAACATATTTGACGAAGTTATCGTCCCTTTTTTTTTTTCGATGGTTTATATGCATTTCAGTGCGAAAAAACAGGAAGTGGGTTATATCTGTAGTATAACCGCAAGGGTGACGTAGGACTATCTTTGATTTAGTGACTTTTTGTTTTTAGTTGCTTCTGAATCAATTCTGAATGAATGAATAAATGAATATCTGGGGGACTTCGAAAACGAGAGCGTTACGTTGAAGGCAATCACACGGTAGTTGTATAATACATAATACATTGCTTGAATTGTGATATGATTTGTGTTCCATTTTCAATAGACAAAATAACCGCTGCATCAAATCAATCTACATATTTTTTGCGTTCGCTCATCCTTTCTCACAACACCCATTTCTTGTTTGAGAAATTGTTGAGCAAACATCGTTTACCAGTGCGCCTAGAACGGGAATTCCTTCTTAGGATTCATTGCACCTCTAATAAATTGCCGAAAGACGTGGTCAAACGTTGATCGCACTTGATTGAAAAATCACAAAACCAAATGTATTTGGTCGCAGCATTATATGGGTAGGAAGCAAATAATCGCTCGAAAATAACATGATTTTCGCGATGTGAAAAATTTTCCGTTTTTCATGTTATGCATCCAATATTGGATACGAAAATTATCTACTGATGGGGGAAAATAATATTCAGAAGCTTTCCTGTCAATTGCGATTGATTGAAAAATCACAAAACCAAATGTATTTGGTTGCAGTGTTGTATGGATAGAAAACATCAAAATAAACTCTTTTGCATGAATGTATTATTCAATTCCCAGGGGAACTGGTAGATTATTTTTCAGCAACGATGATAGCAACGAGGGTTCCGCGCGTGTATGTGTGTGTGGCGGCTGCTCCGATGTTTCAAGCGGAACCGTGGCATCACTCTCCTCCTGATGGATTCCCTTCTGGCCTAAGGTGCACAAACAGGCTCTTGGTGACACCGTTCATCAGCGCTTTCGTGATAAACGAAGTTAGCTTCACCACAACAGCGACAACATGCTCCAATCGCTGTTCAATTATAACTGAGTGGGTTTACGAGCGGCGCTTGCTTATATACCGATTGGTGATTTCAATAGCCTGTTTTGAAAGCAATTTTAAGGCTATTGAAACACGTTGTTGGATGAAAAAGTAACAAGTATATAACGCGTAGACATTTTATCTTTCGAATAAAGTGTTTATCATACCATCTCGTTCAGTTGTTTAGGAGCTATTAACGCTCAAAATCTCGGTCTCCGGCGTAACGCTTTCGTTTTCGAAACTTTGATTTTACACCCCGGTATAGAAATGAAAGACGTAGTCCTACGTCAAAAATATGGACCAAAATAATAGATAAAAAGAAAAAAAAAGGGTAAGATATGATGAATCTCTTAGAATACAGTGAAACCTGTTTTTGTGCGGTTTTTTTTGTGCGGTATATGAAAAGAAGCATATTTGACGAAGTTATCGTCCATTTTGTTTTTTTTCGATGGTTTATATGCATTGCAGTGCGAAAAAAGCGTGTTTGCGTCTCAATTATCAACTTCTGAAATCATTCCCCTCCTCCCATCAAATGCTCTAAGTTTTTGCATGACACGATTTCTAATAGCAACACGTTTCGACATGCAACTAAAAGCACAAGACAGCCACGCGCAACCGAAAAGGCAAACTGTCCCATCGCAAAGCAGGGAAACAGAAGGAAATTGAATAGTGAACGGCGTGGATTTGAATTATTTTCTTGGGGGAAACTTTTTTTATGCAGTCCCTATCTACCGCACGAAAAAAGTTTTTTTCAAAATGTGTACCGAAAACGGTTTTTTAAAGCTACTGGTGAAGTATTGCACGATTTTTCTCATGCGATTTTTTTATGCGGTCCCTATCCCCCGCACAAAAAAGGTTTGCCTGTATACGTTATCATGTACATTAGGGCAGCGAAAATGGTTATGTCAAATTTCAAAAACCGACCATGTACATTTTGTTTATTGGCCCAAAAAAAGTATCTGTGCAAAGTTTCAACTCAATCGGACATGATTTATCATGACATGATATCATCCAAGGGTGGAGTAAAGGAAATTTGGAAAGTCGAAATTTTGTTTTCGATGCCAAATGTCTTAAAAATGCATGAAACGTCGAGATCTGGTGTTATCTCGAAAAAAAATTTTTTGGCCGAAAATCGACTTTTTGGGACATAGCCTGAGTGGTCAAAAAATCAAAACTTTAAGTGCCTTGAGGCACCTCTAAATCATGTCCGATTGAGCTGAAACTTTGCACAGATAATTTTTTTGGGCCAATAAACAAATTGTACATGGTCGGTTTTTGAAATTCGATAATTATAAGTTTCATAAAAAAATGATCAAAAATATTTATCCCTTTCCATATGTTAGTCTCGAAAAAAAATTCGGAAAACTAAGTATGCCATGTTGCTTAATTAGGTAAGGTCTTCACGCCCAGAAAGTTTCATTGAGTTTTGAGAGGGTCATGGCGAAATCCGTCCTATATACCCGATATAATTTCACATGTTGTTGCATAAACAAAGTTTTTGGACAAGGACGAGACTGCATATAAAACACCGAACTTAACTCGCATGAGAGCATTTTCAATCGCGTGATTGGAACATCTTTTCAACATCTTAAGGGAAGATTCAAATCACCTAATTACAACTTTTTTGACCCAAGGGTCAAGTCAGATTATCTCACGAGATGGGAACTGGCCAACAGAAATTTTTTCTTGCAATATCCAGTGACATCTGATAGCCTGCTACACATATTGAATGAATCAAAAGAATTGTAACTGAAACAAACGTTACACGCGAAGCTCATGACATCTTTAGGAACTGTTCCAACGAAGGCAGTGTCGCGTTCAGGAAAAAATCCATTGCAAAGGAAATCGACAGTTATGTGAAAACATTTCGCAATGAGCTTACATTTGGTGGTCACTAAACTATAAGCAGTTCTCCCAATTGATAAAGTTTGCTAGAGTTTATCTTTCAACTCATTGCAGAAGTGTTTACAGCGAAAGACTGCTCTCTGGAGCTGGTCTGGTGTACGAAGCAAAGCGTTTATTGTAAATTCTTACCTTTTCTAACACTCAACATGGGAACAGCAAACTAAATAGTGAAAACAACTGCAAAAACTGAAAAAATTGACAACGCTCGTTTTTCAAGGAATCTGCTAACGCAATCATTGTATTACTACATCACTACATTACTTATTACATTATTTTTTGCAAATATTCTGTATTACAAATTACAAGCGGTATCAATACCTGAAAATGATGTTATACAGAAGTGTATACCTCATTGGAGGCCGGGGTTTTCATTATTCAATTATGTATAACATTAAAGCTCAGTAATTTAAATTTTAAAATGGAGTATTCCAAATATGAGGCGAAACGGTACATTAAAGCATATTTTTTTATTAAAGTGTGTGGTCCAAATTGGAAGGTCATTTTTCTAAAATGCCCTCTTCTGGCGCACGTTTCTTTGACACAGCTGGATTAGTATATAACTAATCCAGCTGTGTCAAAGAAACGTGCGCCAGAAGAGGGCATTTTAGAAAAAACCATCAACACAATGTAGTGACAAATAACCGCGGTTACATTTTGAATGACCCGATAATTTTCATTTTATTCTATGTCCTTAAAGAGCGAACACGAAATTATTGCGACACATTCAACAGGGCGTAACTTTTTTACCATTGGGTAAAAATCAACCAAATTTTGCATACTTTCTCATTGATGTGTATTGTCTACATGCTGTCAAACTCGAAGTCGTGTTTTTCGATTCAACGAAAATGGAGGTGAACCAACGCGAATCGAGAGAACAAATTCTTTCCAAACATCTGGAATTTCCTGACCTGTCGCACCGGCAGTTGGGAAAAAAAGTTGAACATTCACCATTCAACCGTCTCCAGAGTGTTGAAGCGGTTCCAGGAGCGGTTGACGTTGGACCACGACAAAGGAGCTGGAAGAGAACCGGGACCGGAGAACAAAGAGACGGAGGAAAAGGTGAAGCGGATGATTAAAGCAGATCCCAACGTCTCAAGCCGTTATTTGGCTCATAAGATCGGCATGTCGCAGAGCTACGTCCAGAATGCAAAGAAGAGAGCTGGACTACATACATACGAGGTACAGAACTTCCCAAACCGCGATGAGCGGCAACAATCGACGGCTAAAACTCGGGCACGGAAGCTCTACGAGAAGATGCTGACAAAATATGGCTGCTGTGTGATGGACGACGAAACGTATATAAAAGCCGATTTTAAGCAAATTCCGGGGTTGGAGTTTTTCACCGACAAGAGCAAGTTCGATGTGGACGACAAATTTAAGAAGAAGAAAATGTCGAAGCTCGCCTCCAGATATCTCGTTTGGCAGGCCATCTGCTCTTGCGGACTGAGGAGTGAGCCTTTCGTGACAAAGGGCACAGTAAATGGCGAGATCTACAAATCTGAGTGCCTCGAGAAGCGCCTTTTGCCGTTCTTGCAGCAGCACGACGAAGCTCCGCTATTTTGGCCAGATTTGGCATCATGTCACTATTCTAAAAGTGTCCTGGAGTGGTATAAGGCCAATTCTGTCCATTTTGTTCCAAAGGACATGAACCCGCCAAACTGTCCGGAGCTGCGCCCGGTGGAGCAGTACTGGGTAATAATGAAGCGGGAACTTCAAAGACGAGAAGGACATGTTAAGAAAATGGCAAAAAAAAAACTGAGAAACTGGTACCGGATGACATTGTAAAGACTTTGATGGAGGACATCAAGCGAAAATGCATTCAATTTTACACTCAAGGCTCCATCGATTAACTTTTCTTTTGATTTTTGAAGTAAATATATGTATAAAACTACCCTAAAATTTTGGTTTGATTCTAAAAATTATAAGAAAATTGGCATGACATTTTCGGTGTCGCAAAAATTTCGTGTTCGCCCTTTAGAAAAATTGGCCTATCAACCTTGTCGTTTTCCTTCTCCGCCGAAGACATATAACAATTTATTTTTCAAATATTTTCTTCGGTTGTTTCGTTTCATCACATCCATCAAACTGCCCTAAACTCATAAGCTTCATAACTTTCGCTGGGGGAGAGCAAACTGCTGTTGTTCAGAAAGTCAGCATCTGTCCCTCGGCACCGTATGTTTTCTACATCCTCCACAGACCACCCGCACCCTACAGAACTGCAAGATCTAATTGGTAATACTCTTCGGGCAGGTCTGGAAAATGAAATGCTGAAAATAAAAACAAACCTCGCCCAACTGGTTCAAGAAGCAACCCTCCCCCCTCAAGATTGGACATCAAGAGCAGCCGGTGCCTGAGGAAAATCGGGAAAAATGTGCTGATAACAGATTAAATACTCACGTAGATATTGTGGCAGCTCGTAGGAGTTCATCGCTGTTTGGATGTTTGCCTCGCGTTGTGTGAGCGCGCCATCACTTCGAACCGTTGAGATGCGATGAAGGGGGGGGGCGTGATATATTTTAAATTGAAAAACTTTACAACAGTGTTGTGAGAGAGGTGTGTTCCTGCCATCGATGACGATAATAATACGAGTGTGTTTGCTGAGTGGGAGACGATTGTGGTGCAGATATTGGGGTCACTCACTGAAGCAAAGTTCATCTCAGAGAAATCCATTCGTTGTCTTTGTGATTTTCTGAGGTGAAAAATCTTTGTGAAGTTTTTTGACGTAGGACTACGTCTTTCATTTCTATACCGGGGTGTAAAATCAAAGTTTCGAAAACGAAAGCGTTACGCCGGAGACCGAGATTTTGAGCATTAATAGCTCCTAAACAACTGAACGAAATGGTATGATGAACACTTCATTCGAAAGATAAAATGTCTACGCGTTACATACCTGTTACTTTTTGATCCAAAAACTTGTTTCAATAGTCTTAAAATTGCCTTCAAAACAGGCTATTGAAATCACCAATCGGTATATAAGCGAGCGCCACTCGGAAATCCACTCAGTTCTAATTGAACAGCGATTGGAGCATGTTGTCGCTGTTGTGGTGAAGCTCTCCGTTTATCATAAAAGCGCGAATGAACGGTGTCACCAAGAGCCTGTTTGTGCACCTTAGGCCAGAATGGTTCCCCGGGAAGAGATCGGAGCAGCCGCCACACACACACATACACGCGCGGAACTCTTCGTTTGGATGCCATTCAGCATCGAGAAAATTCCGGAAAGATTCAATTGTTGCTGAAAAATAATCTGCCAGTTCCCCTGGGAACTGAAAAATACATTCATGCGAAAGAGTTCATTTTAATGTTTTTTATCCATGTAACATTGCGACCATATATTTTTCAATTAAGTGCCATTAACAGGTGGTTATCGAGTTAGCATTACCCACTGGTGGGCTTCGAGTATCGAGGAAAATCGGGAAAAATCTAATCGTTGCTGAATAATAATCTGCCAGTTCCCCTGGGAATTGAAAAATACATTGATGCGAAAGAGTTTATTTTATTGTTTTCTAACCATATAACACAGCGATCAAATACATTTGATTTTGTAATTTTTCAACCAAGTGTAATTAGCAGGAAAGCTTCTGAAGATTATTCTTCCCCATCAGTAGGATATTTCCGTATCCAATATTGTATATTGTCTATTATTGCTCAGTCGCCGAAAGTTTCGAGCTCAGAGAGTTCATTCCCCTCTAGTTTGCCTTCCAAATTGCTATCGTAAACCACACCTTCTCTCGATTCAAACACACACAAAAAGCATACTCAAGCGATATTCTGGTGGTGAGACACATTCATTTTTCGTGAGGACATCGACAAGACAACATCGTTGCCTAACGTGCTGGAGGAGGTGGACGGCGAAGGATCGACACATACACGCGCAGAATTCTTTCCGTTAGGATGCCATTCAGCATCGAGAAAGTTCCGGAAAGATCTAATCATTGCTGGAAAATAATCTGCCAGTTCCTCTGGGAATTTAAAAATACATTCATGTGAAGAGTTTATTCGAATGTTTTCTATCCATGTAACACTGTGACCAAATATGTTTCAATCAAGTGCTATTAACAGGTGGTTATCGAATTAGCATTAACCACTGGTGGGCTTCCAGTATCGAGGAAAATATGGAAATATCTAATCGTTACTGAAAATAATCTGCCAGTTCCTCTGGGAATTTAAAAATACATTCATGTGAAAGAGTTTATTTGAATGTTTTCTATCCATGTAACACTGTGACCAAATACATTTGGTTTTGTGATTTTTCAATCAATCGCAATTAACAGGATAGCTTCTGAAGATTATTCTTCCTCATCAGTAGGATATTTCCGTATCCAATATTGTATGCGCCCGCAATCGATTATTGCTCAGTCGTCGAAAGTTCCGAGCTCAGAGAGTTCATTCCCCTCTAGTTTGCCTTCCAAATTGCCATCGTAAACCACGCCTCCTCTCGATTCAATCACGCACAAAAAGCATACTTAAGCGATATTCTGGTGGTGAGATGCATTCATTCTTTGTGTGGACACCGACTGGACAACATCGTTGCTGGACGAGCTGGACGGCGAGGGATCGAGTGCCTTTCTCAAGGCAAGAGGACGGAGGTGGTAGCGCTGGAGTAGAATAGAGTAGAGTTTTCAAAGGGCCTTTCTCAAGGCTAGACAAATGAACTGCAAAAGTTTTAAGTCTCTATAATACAATATCTTCCTTCCTGAGATGCATTCATTTTTCGTGAGGACATCGACAATACACATCGTTGCTGAGGGTGCTGGACGGCGAAGGATCGAGATCTGCCCTGAAACGCAAGCAGTTTGTTTGAAACTGTGAGGGAGCACAGAGAAGCCGATCCTTCAGGAGAAGAGAAGCTGACCATCGAAGCAGCCGCTACACACATACATACACGCACGGAATTCTTTCCGTTTGGATGCCATTCAGCATCGAGAAAGATCCGGAAAATAATCTGCCAGTTCCTCTGGGAATTTAAAAATACATTCATGTGAAAGAGTTTATTGGAATGTTTTCTATCCATGTAACACTGTGACCAAATATGTTTCAATCAAGTGTTATTAACAGATGGTTATCGAATTAGTATTAACCA